>NC_081355.1:104845471-105145727 GCF_030684315.1 Stegostoma tigrinum
ATTGAATGAGAGCAATCACTATCCAAAAATAAATCCTTAGGTTAAAACCAGAATATCTGACAAGAGCTAATGCAACAACTGTGGTGAAATTTAACCAACCACGAAAATAACTTGTGAAAATCACAAGGTATTATATATTGCACTTCTGCCTGTCATCACTGTGACCTACTGTTTTGAAATCCAGTAAATTAAGTGTTATGCTGTATATCTAATTTTTACAAAATGATTGACGGCCTAAATAACTGACTGATTTCCAAGACTTGTCATTGTGGGTGACATAGTTTGTCAGTACTTGCTTTACAACAGATGTGGTTTTTCATCATAGACTTCAGGATACATAGTCTTGCATTCTGTAGTCATGCCAGGAATTTTGATAATGGTTATCATTAGGGAGTTTATAGCTGTGCTAACATGCCATGGAGGTTTTATGTGAGGTAGGTCTGACAACTGGAGGCATTATCAGTTCATTGAAATTAACACAGATTATCAGGGTACAAATTGATACATACATATTTGAACTTGACCTAAAATTGAAACATCATTTTTAATCAATGTTTTGGAATATTCTACTAAAAATGTACAAAATGCATATTTTTTAGACTCAGGTAGTTTTTTCATGCTGCTTGGTTTTGTTCAGAAGTGGTTCATACTTTATAAATGACACCTACATCCAAATTCTATATCTAAATGAACAAGGTACACAAAGATCTGTAGCTTTTTTTTCATTTTTGAAACTGAGAAGCAAGTCTCATAAAAGAAACAGTAAAGTTCAATTAACACCTCTGAACGACATGAGTATTGATGAGTCGCTTCGGTAAACAGGATGAGATTGGCTAAAATGGGGCTCTCAATGTGAGAGAACAAAATTGATTTTCTACACAAGTTTTGAATGACGGGAAAATAATCTTGGTTGTGAGCAGTGAGAGGATCTCTTTTCAATTCGCTCATGGGATGTAGGCATTGCTGGGCCAGCATTTATTGCACATGCATGTTTGCTGTTGCAGCAGGATAGATCAATAGGGTAGGAGAGGTGGCATTGGGGATGCCTGCCTTTATCAGCCATGGCATAGATTGTAACAGCAGGGAATTGTGTTGGAGCTGTGCAGAACTTCGATTAGGCCACAACTGGAGTACTGCATGTAGTTCTGGTTATCACACTGTAGGAAGGATGTAATCGCACTGAAGGGGGTGCAGAAGAGATGGACTGGAATGTTGCCAGTGATGAAGTATTTCGGCTATGAAGAAAGCTGGATCAGCTCCGGTTGTTTTCTTTGGAGCAGACAAAGTTAAGGAGAAATCTGACAGAGATGTATAAGATTATGAGGGACATGGACGGGTAAATAAAAAAACAGCCAATCCCCTTCGACAAAAGGTTTAATAACAAAGGCACACAATATGAAAATGAAAGGCAGGAGGTTTAGAAAGAACTTGAGGAAAGCTTTTTTTCACCCAGAGGGTTGCAAGGGTCAGGAGTGCATTGTCTGGGAGGGTAGTTGAGGTGTGAAGCCTCACAACCTTTAACAGGTACTTGGATGACCACTTTAATTGTCATAGCATTCAGGAATATGGCCTAGTGCAGGAAAACAGGATTGGTGTCGATAGCAGTGCATTTTTGGCGGTACAGACTCAATGGGCTGAAGGGTCTTTTCTGCACTGTTTGATTCTATGACCCACAATGCTTCTAGGGAGGGAATTCCAGATTTTTGACCCAAAATCAGTCCAAAGAAAGGTGATATATTTCCAGGTCAGGATAGTGAGTAGTTTGAAAGGGAATGTACAGGTGGTGGCGTTCCCTTGCATTTGCTCCCCTTGTCCTTCTAGATGGAAGTAGTTGCTGATTTGGAAGGTCATGTCTTGTGATCATTGGTAAATTTCTGCATCTCGTAGATGGAAAAGCAGTATAGGGAGTCAACGTTTGTGGAAAAGGTGCCAATCAAGTGGTCTGCTTTGACCTGGATGGTGTCAAGCTCCTTTCAGTGTTGTTGGAGCTACACACATTCTTTCACACTCTTGACTTGTGCCTTGTAGGTGGTGGGCAGACTTTAGAGAATCAGGAGGTGTGTTACTCACTGCAGTATTCCTAGTCCCTGATCTGTTCTTGTAGTAATGTATTCATATCGTTATTTGCATCTATTTGTATGCTCTGGAATGTTATTGTTACCTAATCTCACTTATTTACATGCTGTTTTCCATTCTTCCATCTGCAGCTAGATGGTGAGAATTCCCAACATAAAAGTCAGAGTGGGTACTCCATGATGGTTCCAATTCATATAATTCCATCTTCTAGGCCTCCAGCTTGGACAGCAATCTCCAACATCTCAGGATACGTTTCATGGGCATATGAGGAAAGGCTGCCTCCAGGATGAAGTGGGTGGGCTCTGGCAGATGAGGCGATAATCTCAGACAAATGAGCGACAGATGAGGAGTGGTTGCTAAGGGATGAAGAGTGGTCTCAGACAGGCCTGGTCTCCAGTCTAGAGTGAGTAGTCTTAGGTAGATATGGGGTGATCTCCAGTTGAGAGTGGGTGGTCTCAGTCAGATATGGGGTGATCTCCAGTTGAGAGTGGGTGGTCTGCTTGACATGGGATGATCTTAGGCAGATATGGGGTGGTCTCAGGCAGTTATGCTGTGGTGTCCAATTGAGAATGGGTGGTCTCAGGAAGATTTGTGGTAATCACCAGTTGAGAGTGGGAGGTCTCAGGCAGATATGGGACGGTCTCCAATTGAGACTGGGTGCTCTCAGTGGGATATGGAGTGGTCTCACGCAGATGTGGCGTGATCTCCAGTTGAGAGTGGGTGGTCTGTTTGATATGGGATGATCTTAGGCAGATATGGGGTGATCTCAGGCACTTATGGGGTGACCTCCATTGGAAAATGGGCAGTGTCAGACTTCGTAGGACTTGCTCACACCCCTGCCTCTGAAGACACTTTCGTTCGGGGTTCGGCTGCTGCAGATCGGCCCTTTAAACACGGGGCACCAGGCGGTTTCCGCTCAGAGCGGGAGAGGTTTCAGCTTCCACGATGCTGCCGGGAAGATCGCCGCCTTGCAGCTCGCTTTATGGCTGCAGCGCTTCATCCTGGCCACAATTCTCCTGATTCTGTCCCTCCTTTCAGCATACGCCGCAACCACTCAAGACATCATCTGGACCTCGCATGCAACTTTTATTTGTCTATTTTAGCCTCATTTCTTTTCCCTGACACTATTATCACTTCTAACAGTGAGTCAGTGTCTGCCCTGCACAAAATCATTGACCTTTTCACGTTTGCACCCCTTCTTGCATCGCCAGTTTGTCCCTCGCTGCTGGTCCCTATTCGGACGAAAGCCCTCCCTTCCTTCCCCACAGGTTCTGGTTGAGCCGCTGAGCGTTTCCATTATGTTCTGGTTTTTATCGCAGGTTTCAGCATCTGCTGTACTTTGCTTGTTGTTTCCATCAAATTTTTTACTGTGTTTATAGATATTTTAGGAAAATGAGGGAAGACATTTCAAGCAATTATCCTTTTCTGTGGATCTTTTCTAACACAAGATATCGCACCATCTGCCAATGTTCATATAATGAAGATGAGGAATTTGCACCAATAATTTTATCTAGCGTCACTATGGAAGACGCGAAAGAAAAAGTAACAAACATCCCGGGGAAGTGACAAGATGCCATCCAAGTTCTGGGATTTTCAGAGATTCCAGAGAATTTGATGAGGATTTCCATTGTTTGTGGGTTCAACAAATACAGAAAAAGATTCAGTGCTAAACTAAAGTCAGCTATATTTGTGACCTAAAGAAATACTTTCTAGATTATATATGTCGTTTTAAAGTGCATGCATTGACATTTGGTATTTTGTTTCATTGCAACTTAGTAATAAATTATTCTTCATCAGATGTGTATGTTAGGGATTTATGAATAAGTACAAATTCAGTAAGAATTCATGTAACTTTTGGGTCACAGAGGACAATCCCAGCAGTAAACACTGAATGGACATGTTGGGAAATTTCTCAATCTTGGCCTAAAGTGCCCCATTATGCACTAGTTTTGGTCTGGGGAATTATGGGTGGAATAGACTTGGGCTGTCACTGCAGAAACAATTCTGCGGCAGGCCGAGTGTTAAGTCTGGTTAAAAGGCCCTCCTCAGTTCTCTGGTAGTTTATTCCAGTTATTAGTTGCACTGTAGGCCCTGATCCCTCACATTCCATTGCTTATCTTACCACCATGCCAACTCATGCTCCCATCAGCTCCAATGTCCCCTCATATCCTCCGAATGCTAACTCATCACTTTTCATGCCCATTCATCCACTATACAGTTTGTATGAAACTAATGAACTGTACAGTAATCAAAGTGAAACTTCTTGGGAAAAAAAGGTATTTTTAAACAAAGCTAGTGTCTCTACAACTTTCTAACAGTGTCCACCAGGCAGATTCACTAAAGTATCAATTATAGAAGTTTCAAGCACTTTAATACCTCAGCTTTGGCAAATACACATTTAGACTTTGACAAAAGAGATCACTGAAAAATAAATTATTATAACTTCAAAGATGTCAATCAAGTAAAGTCAACATATCTCTTTATACCTGTTGACAAACTTACATATAGTATTTTGTAAGAGTCTGGGCTCTCATCCAAGCCACATACTTCATGGTGACTCTGCAAATATCTGATTTTTTTTTTCTTCATTTTGATGAAATCAAATTAGAAAACTAAAATTGTAGTTTTAGGACTAAATACAGGAGGGTGCTTCTGCAGTCTCTGCATAGGCTCAATGAAGGCATTATATGGTAATTTTTTTCACCACACATCCTTCCTGGTAATTTAACCTGAGCTTATTTTCGAGTGTGACATTTATATGATGTAAATAAGTGAATTAGTTTACCTGTAAGGGGAAATGGCAGTAGTTGGTCTTGGAAGGACTGTCCCCAAATGTCAGAGATGTGTTGTCCACAGGTGAGGGCCCTAATCAACAGCAGATTTGTCCAATAATCCTTTGTATATACTTCCTGAACTCGTTTCCCTGAAATGAGGTCAGGACTTTTCTTAGTTATACAAAAATATGCTGCAGATGCTGCAAACTTGAAAAAAGAAAAATGCTCAAATGTTCCGCTGGTCAGGTGCCAACAGCAGGCAAACAGTTACTGCTTCAGGTCACTGATCTTTCATCAGTTCTGCTGCCTTATTTATTGTTTAAGTCTTAAAATATTAAACACTTGTCGATTTTGTCAGTTTTCAACATAATGGCAGTATATATTGAGTGCCTTTCATGTAGTTAAATGCGAAGGTGTTTCACAGTAATATCATGCAAAATTGGAAACCAAGTCAAATCAGGAGATATTCAATGAGGAAGCAAAAAGGTTTGTCAAAGAAATAGGTCTTAAAAGAGCCTCTTAAAGGAGGACAGATTGTTAGTGAGGTAGTGAGCTATTGGGTAGGAATTCTAGCTGAATGCATAGCAGCCAATTGTGAAATGATGCAGCATTGAAAATAAGAGGCCAGAATAGGAAGTTGCAGAGTTGGGGAAAGGCAAGCTTATGGAAGGATTTGAAAAGAAATATAAATTTTAAAGGGATATTTGGTGTAAACTTATAATTAAATCAGACACTTCTTAATTAGGGGACTGGGGCTTATTGATGTCATAAATGACAAGATCCAATTTGTCATTAGATATTCTTCAGTCTCGAGTCTTGCTCAGGATATTAAGAAGAGAATGCTCTTTGAAATTGTGGGGTTATTTTGCAGTATTCTGCAATCATACATAAAAGTTGACAAATAGGAGGCTGGCAGAACACAACAGGCTAGGCAGCATCTGGTGGAAAGGAGCAGTGAACGTTTTGGACTCCTGAAGTCCTAAAGAATGGCTACACCAGAAACATTGACTGCTCCTTTCCTCCAGATGCTGCCTGGCTTGCTGTGTGCTTTCCAGCTTCCTGTTTGTGTCCCTTGGATGCCAGTATCTGCAGTTTTTTTTGGCCACTAAAAATAAATGTCACTGTGATGTCATAACGAATATGCTTCAGATTGGTGAATAAGATGACCTGCATCTTATACTTTGTTCACAAATTAACCTATCTTAAGCAACAAATACCCTGGACTGACAAACAAGTCGCTCAGAGTGCAAGGCTTTACATGTTATACTTTCTAAAACTGGTAACCGTGGTTAAAAAAGTCCAATGTATTATATTACTAATGCCAATTAAATGAAGTGGCAATACAAAATTTCAAACAATATTTCGCTCTCATTGTTGGTTCTCATGAGACAAATCACCCAAAGCCACACTTGAACTTATGTGCAAGTAACAGGAACAGCTGTTGAGACAGACAGTACACTCTTCTGACCACATAAAAATAGAAATATTTAAACAATAATGTCCATGTTGAAAGAGTGGATAGGGAAATAAAAGCAGAACAAAACAGCCAAGATTGAAAGATAGACGATTTGAGCTTGAAATTGTGAAAATTCATTTAATAAGCTCAAGTTCTTAATACTGATTTTATTGCAATCATATGATACAGTCTGTAAAATATAGTTTTTATTTTGTAGCACACTAACAACAGAACTGAAATGTTTTTCGATTTTAATCTAATTACCATGACTAGACCCTGGGCTTTAATTTCACTGTGGACTTAGAACCTCTGTGTTGCATATCAGACAGCGGTGGCCTACAATTAGATAGACTTTATAAAATTGCTTACTTTTCAATAAATTACCACTCCCAGGTGACAAGTCATATATGCACCCAATATTCTCTTAAAATGGAAGATTTTAAAAAGTCTTCATTAGAAAAATGAAAGTTTTAACTTGGTAAGCAGTGATATTGCATCTGTACTTTTTGAAATACAAGAAAGACTTTTTGGAACTGGTAGACCTTAATACACAAATAAAAACAGGGATATGTAATCTACATTATCCTCTTTTAATATAATTTGGATAGCGGAAAGAGGTGCTGTTTTAAAAACGTGGTTAAACAACTTGTACTATGCTACTTTAAGATCATACCATCTGCAGATTAGAGTCAAACAGGCTTTGTCAGAAATGCCGAATTTGAGAAGTGCGAAAACAGTATCATTACACAACTTCACTTTGATTGGCTGGCTTTCATTATCCCTTACAAATATGTAGGCTACAAATTCCTGTGCAAGAAAATCAATTGCAGAAACATTTTTAAATTGGGTCAATTTAAAAACCCATAAAATTTATTAAATCACTCTAATTCAAGGAAAGAGGAAAAGATGGTCCAATGTTTATTCATTTGTTAACTTCTTTTGTGTTCCCTTGAGAGTCTTGCTTTTCAGAAAAAAAATGACAGAACGAATAACCATCTTCGATAATGCCTCAATTAGTACTTCCTTACTCCCAGTGTATATTTTGGATATCATGAAAATGGAATCAGAAAATGATAACTTCTTCTCCAATTATTGCAGTTTAATGGCCTCTCAGGCATACTTGTAGGAGCTTTCAAATTGATTAGATATGAGTCTTCCAAAAATGAGAATATAAAAGCTGATCAACCTTGAGAACTCTGTCAAAAAACTGGGCAGCTGCCCTCACAGGGTTTAATCTGAAGTATCATTATTGACTCAGGTATATCTAGTATGTTCCTGAAGGCTAAGATTTGCCCTACTTTGAGCTCAATAAAGATGTTATAGCCAATATGGAAATCTTTGTCTAAGGCTTCAAGAAAAGCTGATATCATAGCTATTATGCATACGATACTGGTAGTAAACTGCGCACAGTGTTCACCTATAGAAAGTAACGATGGATAACCATATTAGCTCTTTTGAAGAACTACAAGCCTGTTACTAACTTACAACATTGAATTTCAATCTTTTCAGAGAATAAATACCAAATTCATACAATTTTTTCCAGAACAAAATAGCGTTTGAATGTTATTGTTTAATAAGTCTCAGAGATGCCACTTTAAATTCTAGCAATTGCAATTCTTGGAATAGATTTCTTTTTCTCAGTACAACACAGAAACACAATGATCTGGATATTCAACTCACCTTCTTCACTTTGAATATTACACAGCTGACTGCGTTTGTGATAATTTGTTATGCTATTAAGACATTCAACTAAACATTCTGCACAGAACCTACTTAACTCCACACAGGCTGTTCAAAATGGGACCCTTTCCAAATGATAATTGTGGGAGATGTGAAGAGGGAGGAGGAACATTAACAAATTCATTGGCAGAGTCGCAGAATAATCTCACTCCAGAGAGAAGTTTTAGAACCTCTGATTGAAGTGACCAATATTTTCATAATACCCAACACTGACATTTACCTTTTAGCATGAATGACAGACCTTGTAGTTCCTGGTACCATGAGACAAATGATCTTCCTAGTGGCAGAGTGGCTACTCATCCTACTATGAAAATTGAATGTCTCCCCTACTAAAACCAATGGCACTTTGCCATTTTGATAATATTTAGTTGAAATGCTTGGTCTGTAGGTCAACAGGGAAATTGGATCCACTCCAACATATGGAGGAATATTTGAACACTGCATGGAAGTGATAGAGAATACAATCATGGATTCAGATTGGCAGACCTCATAATCCACATGCATACAGTTTGGTTTAGCATCATAGGGAATTACTGTATTGTAATGATCGCATAAATATTGAATTACATGGATTGGAAACACTTTTTTTTAGCAGATAACGGGCCCTGCCAATCCAACAGGCCATACCCTAGAGAGATTCATTCAATTGCAAATCCCTAGATAGACTTACACTGAGTTATTTTACCACTTTAAGGATGTTTGCTAACACAATGCTTAAACAGCTAAGTGGTGAATGCACATTGTACATTGAGGTCAGAAAGAGACGAGTTCTAAGCTTCATACTCATTAAAGGTATACTAGAATAAATATTGCTAAATTAGCCTAAATATCAACATAGAATTCTGAATACATATTTACATTTTACAGGCAATACCCTTAGGATAATGGAGCCTGATGATGCATCCAATGTGGAATAAATGGAACGAAACAGAGAAATGTAGAAGTGATTTCTTACGTTTAAAATGTAGATCTAAATTAGAAGCATCATCTTCTAGATAAGTTTATTTCCTGTTCAAACAAATTCATGACTTGCCTTAGCCAAAGTGGTGAGCACTTCTGAAAGAAAATATAGATGGCAAGAGAAGAAAGATTATGACCTATATCAACCCATATTTGACAACTGAAACAAAAGTGTGCATTTACAAGAGTCATGGCAAAAGTTCAGATATGATGGCAAAACAAGTTTGAAGATCCTCATGGCCTACTTCTGTTCTTATTTCCTATGTTGTTTTGTCCTTCGATGTTAAAAAAAGATTTAATCACAGTTGACAACACATTCATGACATGTGTGATCAATAAACTTAAAACTTTCATTGTAATTTTCAATGCTTTAATATGCTTATTTTACAATTGACTTTGGGTAATACTGGAGACAATGGTCCAGGTATTTAAAAGGAAATGGGCAAGGTCCCATTGAGCAGACTGAGAATCAGAATCACTGGTTGGAGGCTTGAGATTGGGACTGGTGGGATGAATAGTTAGTAGATGGAGCTGCAAGAAGAAAAAGACTTCCCTGAGGAGCCTTATTCCTGACCCACAAAGGGAGCCAACAGCTCTAGCCACCATTTCATGCTAGGACACCAGAGAGTGGGCAGCTGTGTGGCAGGTAGGAGTCATGTTCTGCACATTTCAATTTTTAACATCCCTCTCCTCCTAAATACTTCCTCATTCATCATGGGTGTGTAATGTGACATTTTTTCTATTTATTGTTTTTATAAAACTCTGAATTATAAAATATGAAAATTTTGAAAAAGAGATAAAGCACTATATGAAAAATGAATTATGTTCTCTAAAACGACTGTGCACTCTTTATAGATCCCTTCCACACATGTACACTAACAAATGTGACCATTTTAAAAACTATTTTTTACACTAGCATCTACTGTGTAAACGTAAAGGGATGCATGAATCAAATATATCCTGTGTAAACTTGTGTGTCTCCATTAATTACTGCTTAACAAGCTTTTAACAAGCAAAATAATGCTAACATCAGATCAGCATGTTAACATGCGATTACTCTCAGGAGCACTTTTAGAAGAGTGGGCAAAGGTTAGCGCCCACTCGATTAATACTAACAAAATTACCACACCTTAACACACAATTAGTGTGTGCAGTAGCTTTAAAATTCAGGATAGAGAGCAGTCTTTTGAGGTGAAATGAGATCCCTTAATAGACAAATTAAATTAAAAATCATTATAATAAACTTGTTATTTGATAAATCATTCTTAAT
Source organism: Stegostoma tigrinum (assembly GCF_030684315.1). Classification (NCBI taxonomy): domain Eukaryota; kingdom Metazoa; phylum Chordata; class Chondrichthyes; order Orectolobiformes; family Stegostomatidae; genus Stegostoma; species Stegostoma tigrinum. The sequence goes on from NC_081355.1 coordinate 104,855,748, forward strand.
CTCTTCCTTTGGTTACCATACATTATTCGCATAAAGCAGAGGTTACTTATTTCAGTTCTACAGATCTGGTCTTAATTTTGCAACAAAGTAGAGGTACAGCATAAACAACAATAATGATTTACAAGGAAATCATCCAAACTGTGAGATTATCATGAACAGAAATGATTGAAAAGGCTAGGGTTCTTTTCGATTAGAAAGAAAAGGCTGAGAGTTAACAAATTAGTTCAGAGACTTTTAAAATTATAAAGGGATTTTTTACAATCGATGAGTGTCTCTAATTGGGCGAAGGGTCCAAAACTAAGGATTATTAATATAAGACAGCCATTAATAATTCAAATACAAAGTTCAGGAAAAGCGTCCATGTCAAGAGTATGCAAATATGGAACTTGCTACCACATGAAATAGATCAAGCAAAAGTCATAGATAATTTAGGTAAGTATGAAGGAGGAAAGGTAGGTTAGTTAGATTGAGTTAGTTCAGTAAGGGCAGAAGAAAGCCATTTCATTCATATATCAAATGACCCATTTGTGTCCTGAAAATTCTTGAGAAATCCAATACTGGTCCTAAACTGATGAAGAAGTGTGGAAATTTGGGAAGACATTTAGACTAATTTCCCCTGTTTCTTATGTTAGATGCCTAGCTCCAATTCTGCACCTCACATAGAAAACAGCTCCATTTATTTGTTGCAGAGATAGTAGGAACTGCCGATGCTGGAGAATCTGAGACAACAGGGTGTAGGGCTGGATGAACACAGCAGGCCAAGCAGCATCAGAGGAGCAGGAAAGCTGATGTTTTGGCTCTAGACCCTTCTTCAGAAATGGGGGAGGGGAAGGGGATTCTGAAATAAATAGGGAGAGACGAGGAGGGGAAGGAGCTCTAGAATATGGTGTCTAAGTGGATGAATGTACAGCTAATTATTGTGGTCAAAAGAGCAGGCTTCCCCACCCTGGCATTGTTTACATTCAGTAAGATGGTGAAGGTTAGGTGGCTATCTAATCTGTTGTTGTATTTGGCATTTGTCTCCAGTTATTGTCAAGTCTAAGATACTCAAGAAAATGAGTGAAAGCAAACACTGGACTCAAAGTGGAATTGAACATAAAATCAGAAGAACTAGTTCGTTGAATCCCTACAGTGTGGAAACAGTCATTCAGATCAACAAGTCCACAATGACTCTTGAAAGAGCATCCCATCCAGACCCATATCCCGACAACCCTGCATTTCTTATGACTAACAAACATAACTTAAACATCCCTCGACACTAGGCGGCAATTTAGCATGGCCAATCCTCCTGGTGAACATATCTTTAGGAGGAAACTGGAACACCTGGTGGAAACCCACACAGACACGGGGAGAATGTGCAAAGCCCACACAGACAGTCACCCAAGGGTGGAACTGAACCCAGGTCTCTGGCACTATGAGGTAGCTGTGTTAACCACTGAGACACAAGCAGGCGTGGGCAATTCAGTCCCTCGAGCCCGTTCTAACATTTAATACAATCATTATTGATCTCATCCTAATCTCAACTCCAATTATCTGCCTGCTCATGATGGCCCTTTAATCCATCAGCAATTGAAAAGTTGCTGTCATATGAAAGTTGAACAGAGAGGTGAATTTGTTGCTTAGAGCTTGTACTTCAAATGCTTAATTGATGTCCCATTATCCTGTTCTAATAGTCCAACTGGATGTTAAGAATCACATTAATTATTTGAAGAAGAGTGCTGATGGAAGTTGAGAGAAAAAAATACTAGCCATAACTTTTTTGCAGGATTATGCTGTGTGCAAAATGGATGTCATATTTGGCTACAAACAACAGCTGTTATGTCTCAGAATAGTGCCTTGTTTGTGAAGTGCTTTGAGACATTGCTGAGAGACATCATATTGGACTACAAAAAAGTGTTTTATTTCAAATTAAAACAATAAACTTTGAATTTTTAATTGAATTAAATAGCAATTCAAAAGAATGACACAGACCCTGAAATTTTAATGATTTTAACCAACAGATAAAAAAGTTTCAGTACATGTGTGTTGGTGCAGTGGCACACGACACTTGGGACCTGGGTTCAATTCTAGCCTTGGGTCACTGTCAATGTGGAGTTTGCATGTTCTCCCTGTGTTGGTGTGGATTTCTTCCAGGTGCACAGTTTCCTCCCCCAGTCCAAAGATGTGCAAGTTAAGTGGATTGGTAGTGGTAAATGTGGGGATAGTTGAGGGGGATAGGGATATCATGAGGTGGCTTCAGAGGATCAATGCTCAGTGGGCTGAATGGCCTCTTTCTGCACTGTAGAGATTCTACATCACGCCTAGACACTGGGCAAGATTCATCAATTCATTACCACTGAATTTATACCTGCAGTTATTTTGCTTTACTACATTAGCCTTTACAAAAGAATACATTTTGGAATCAAGATGTAAAAATCCCTGTACTATTTTGGTCTTCTGACCTGCTGTCATAACGTACAGCATTGAAATGACAACAAAACTCCTACAGTTGGAACACAGGAACTTAGGAGCATGAGTGGGCTAATGAACTCCTCGGGCCTGCTCTGTCATTCAGTTACACCATGGATTCTGATAATGAGGATTCCAGTGGAGCAGGGATGCAAGGCAGACAGGCCTGAGAGAACCTGATAGTGGCTGGATTTGAGAGTGAAATATTTTGCATTAGCATATCTAAACACTTGGATCCAAGAGCGAATATCAATGCTTGGTTTCCAACTTTAAAATATAAAGCCACACTGTCATCGATTCAAAGTGTTTTTGCTTGCTTTGCACCATAACTTCCTGCTCAGATTCCTGGCCAGAGTATCGGTATGGAGTCATACAGGGAACTGTATGTATATGATTCAAAGTTTAGTTTGTCTATCACCAAGATTTAGAGGGGCTACACCAAGCTGACTGATTCATAAAACTCAACCATTGAGCTTCAGTTCCCGCTTTTCAGAGGCAATGTTCCTCCCAAAAAACAGCAGAGAATGAGAGCTTTGCTGGTCTTCACTTTGCTGCACATGATGCTGACATGAGCATCTGGGGTGATTGATGCCCATCAAAGTAGGCAACGTGGAAAACATAAATAATCATAAGAATTAACAGGTGGAAAGAGACTATTAGACGGTGTCAAGTGGAGTTGAACCCGGGTTGATTCCTCTGACTTTCCATCTTTCTATGTCTACCACTTCATGCCACCTCAGCAGTCACAAGCTGAGATTGAGAAACCCTGTTGACTACTTTGCCACCTTGCCTCAAATGGCTTTGTCAGCCATTCTATCATAGTCCCGGGCCTGGTGGCCTCTGGCCTTCTGGGGATCTCTTGCACAGGAGTGGGTGCAACCTCTTTAACCTGACTTGTTGGAGATATTTGGGTTCCTGGCAGATTTGAATGTGTGTGGCAAGGCACTTCTGCAGTGTCCTGAGGTGACAGTTCCTGCGTTTCTGTCTGACAACGCTCCTCCCTGTTCAAGCACAATGTCACCTCCCTCCAGAAAAGCTGGAGGACATGGAGGGAGGTCAAGGTGACTTGGGTCATTATTGTGAAGCCAATTATTGAATGCTCATGGAGTAAAGGCCCTAAGCATTTCAGGCACGTACTAATTTCCCCGTTGGACCTGTCTCTCCACAATGGCTGACACTGGTACCATGAAGGCACTCGTGCACTTGTACGCATGAGTCACAACATCAGACAGAACTTGGACAGACTCCTCAGACTTCTAACCTGTGTGATTTCTGGCACATTTATCAGATGTTCGCCTGCTTGTCTGTGCATCACTATCAACTAATTAATGACCGAATCCAGAGGCTTATTATTTGTATCTGGCTCCCCAGGAGCCTGTTCTCCAGTGAACCCGCCAATGTTAGTGACCTTGACTGTTTCTTCCTCCTCCAGCTGTAGTCCCATGTCGGTGCTGTCCTCACTGGAGTGTGAACATACTGTCGATAGGTAACCCACTGAGGAGAATGCAGTGGTGCAGGCCAAAGAGTCATAAGAGCTCCAGGATTCATTGCCTCTTATTCCTATTGACTTTACCACTTGTAGCAAAACATCTTTTTCTAAAACATTGGCAAGAATTGTGTCTTTGGGCAGCCACATCTATCAAAGAACATGTGAACTCTTTGGGAAGATAAAGCCACTGTTGTAGTTAGATCCTGTCATTGTCCAAAACACCTTTCGTCGGTTTATCAGGTAGAATACTGAGGTTCCAGATCAATAACAATGGCCATAATCTACCTGTACAAAGATTATTTGTGCACATTCCTAGAAAGTTAATGTCCATCCAGATCCTCAATAATGTCTAGAGGAAACAGATTGATGCACAATCATCATTCTGCTATGAATACTAAAAATATTTCAGAACAATTTTAGCATGTTTAAGTGAACATGGAATAATGTGTCAGAAGAAATATTTTCTTGTGTATACACACTGAATTGACTACACTGCCAAATATTAGATGGAGTTCAGAGGAAAGATAGGCAATATTAATGAAATGTACTAGATTCCGAAGAAGATTCATAGGTTAGATGTTGAGATAATGTTTCCACAGTTTGGGGAAACATTTTTTTGAAGAGTTGTGAACCTTTGGAATTCTTTGGACCAGAGGTTTGTGGTGTCTCTGAATTGTGTATGAGGCTATATAATTCACTGCTATTCAAAGAGAGACTTTCTCTTATTTATAGTTCCTCATCGTAAAATTACAGCTACTTTTGTCAGTGTTACCTTTCAGTAATTTCTTATTTCAGATGTTTGTGGCAAGTGATGAATTCTCTAATTGAAATCTAGCTAACATGCGACAGTGAGCCTTGTGTAACTGATAAATGTTTTCCAACGTTTATTACAGCTTTCAGAACATAATTTTTGCACATTAGCTGTGCAGTGGCATTTTTGTATCCTATCTGTCTAATATAGCACTGATCTTGTCCCCATTCCTCATGCTGGTTCTTTTACTTTAGTTGTGCTAACAGTGTGATGTAATTGCACATTCTGGAAACAACATATATTAAAACGTAGGACCCTGTTCTTTGCCGACAGAAAGTAAATATACACATATTTGGTGATAAAATTAACTAACTTGGAATGACAATGGGGTCAGGCTCATTAATACATACTATACTATATTTCAACAGTCATTTTTGAGCAGCAGAGCAGAATAACTGACATGTGCTATTATATAGCACATATATATTAATTAGTTCATGGATAGCTAACAGCAAAACCCGGCAAGTTTTCTCACGCTCTGTCTCTTCCTGGTTCATCCTCATTCTCCTGTAAGTTAGCACCCTCTGATAATAGCAACAGGGGAAATAACAACTTACTAAGATGTCAAAGATATATAATTCTTTGTCACCGCTGTGGATAAAGGAGAACAATTAAACTAAACTTGGTCCCAGGTTAAGAATTTAACGTGCCAAAGAGTCAAAGAAATTTTAAATTGCATAGCTTTTGTTCATCCTGTCTGTATTAAACACCATCATTTTTAAACACTCTACCTGCGTTTGTGTGTATTTTGACATTGAGCTTTTATTTTCTTATGGTTTGTAAGTAGTAAAATGTTTCTTTCTCTCACTCAAGAAAACCATGTAATTGGTTTCTCCATGTTTGGTCTACATTATTAATTCATAGACTCTCAGAATCGCTATAGTGCATAAACAGGCCATTCGGCCCATCAAACCCACATGACCCTTTGAAGAGCAATGTATGTGATATAGCTGTATGCCAAAAAAATGTTAAATATTTGTTGCAACCAGTCAAGAGGGTGTTAAAAAGAAGGGAACTAAATTACCACACCTCATCTCATTCAAATAATTTGTTGAATTGCTTATTTAAAGGTTTATTGTTAGATGCTCTCTTGTCGACAAGAAATGCCTCAATTCAGCAGTTGTTCTGGCTCAAGTTTCATTTTACTTTTCTTATCGAGTTCAGTTAAATACAGCAAAGGGGTACAATTTCTCCTTTGAAGAGAAAAGTCCCCTATTACTATACTTATGGCCTTGATGTTCTGCTTGCTGTTCGGTGAGAAAAATAGCAGGCATTTATAATTTGTGATAATGGGTACTGCAGATGCAGGAGAATCCAAGATAATAAAATGTGAGGCTGGATGAACACAGCAGGCCAAGCAGCATCTCAGGAGCACAAAAGCTGACGTTTCGGGCCTAGACCTTCATCAGAGAGGGGGATGGGGAGAGGGAGCTGGAATAAATAGGGAGAGAGGGGGAGGCGGACCAAAGATGGAGAGAAACGAAGATAGGTGGAGAGGAGAGTACAGGTGGGGAGGTTGGGAGGGGATAGGTCAGTCCAGGGAAGACGGACAGGTCAAGGAGGTGGGATGAGGTTAGTAGGTAGGAGATGGAGGTGCGGCTTGGGGTGGGAGAAGGGATGGGTGAGAGGAAGAACAGGTTAGGGAGGCAGAGACAGATTGGACTGGTTTTGGGATGCAGTGGGTGGGGGGGAAGAGCTGGGCTGGTTGTGTGGTGCAGTGGGGGGAGGGAACAAACTGGGCTGGTTTTGGGATGCGGTGGGGGAAGGGGAGATTTTGAAGCTGGTGTAGTCCACATTGATACCATTGGGCTCCAGGGTTCCCAAGCGGAATATGAGTTGCTGTTCCTGCAACATTCGGGTTACGTGGAACAGTCCTCTTCCGCACCTACTCAGGCCCCAAACCCCACCTCTTCGTCCATTACATTGACGACTGTATCGGCGCCCCCTCTTGCTCCGCAGAGGAGCTCGAACAGTTCATCCACTTCACCAACACCTTCCACCCCAGCCTTCAGTTCACCTGGGCCATCTCCAGTCCATCCCTCACCTTCCTGGATCTCTCAGTCTCCATCTCAGACAACCAGCTTGTAACTGATGTCCATTTCAAGCCCACCGACTCCCACAGCTACCTAGGATACACCTCCTCCCACCAACCCTCCTGCAAAAATTCCATCCCCTATTCCCAATTCCTCCGCCTCCGCCGCATCTGCTCCCACGATGAGGCATTACACTCCCGCACATCCCAGATGTCCAAGTTCTTCAAGGACCGCAACTTTCCCCCCACAGTGGTTGAGAACGCCCTTGACCATGTCTCCCGCATTTCCCGCAACACATCCCTCACACCCCGCCCCTGCCACAACCGCCCAAAGAGGATCCCCCTTGTTCTCACACACCACCCCACCAACCTCCGGATACAACGCATCATCCTCCGACACTTCCACCATCTACAATCCGACCCCACCACCCAAGACATTTTTCCATCCCCACCCCTGTCTGCTTTCCGGAGAGACCACTCTCTCCGTGACTCCCTTGTTCGCTCCACACTGCCCTCCAACCCCACCACACCCGGCATCTTCCCCTGCAACCGCAGGAAATGCTACACTTGCCCCCACACCTCCTCCCTCACCCCTATCCCAGGCCCCAAGATGACTTTCCACATTAAGCAGAGGTTCACCTGCACATCTGCCGATGTGATATACTGCATCCACTGTACCCGGTGTGGCTTCCTCTACATTGGGGAAACCAAGCGGAGGCTTGGGGACCGCTTTGCAGAACACTTCCGCTCGGTTCGCAATAAACAACTGCACCTCCCAGTCGCAAACCATTTCCACTCCCCTTCCCGTTCTTTAGATGACATGTCCATCATGGGCCTCCTGCAGTGCCACTATGATGCCACCCGAAGGTTGCAGGAACAGCAACTCATATTCCGCTTGGGATCCCTGCAGCCCAACGGTATCAATGTGGACTTCACCAGCATCAAAATCTCCCCTTCCCCCACCGCATCACAAAACCAGCCCAGTTCGTCCCCTCCCCCCACTGCACCACACAACCAGCCCAGCTCTTCCCCTCCACCCACTGCATCCCAAAACCAGTCTAACCTGTCTCTGCCTCCCTAACCTGTTCTTCCTCTCACGCATCCCTTCCTCCCACCCCAAGCCGCACCTCCATCTCCTAACTACTAACCTCATCCCACCTCCTTGACCTGTCCGTCTTCCCTGGACTGACCTATCCCCTCCCAACCTCCCCACCTATACTCTCCTCTCCACCTATCTTCTTTTTTCTCCATCTTCGGTCCGCCTCCCCCCTCTCCCTATTTATTCCAGAACCCTCACCCCATCCCCCTCTCTGATGAAGGGTCTAGGCCCGAAACGTAAGCTTTTGTGCTCCTGAGATGCTGCTGGGCCTGCTGTGTTCATCCAGCCTCACATTTTATTATCAGGCACTTATAATTTAATCTGTTAAGGATCAGATTCTTGCTGTCAAGGTCAACTTTAGCAAAGTCAAACATGGCGAGTAATATTTGTGGAACATCAATTCCAGGCAACAATCATTTCCAACTAGCCATTGTCTCTTGACACTCAACATCCTGTTTATTACCACTGACCATAACAGAACGGGACTAACCACCTAAATACAGTTGGTACCAGAGCAGGTCAGAGGCTACAAATCGTGCAGGGAGTAACTCATCTCCTGACTCCCCAAAGCCTGTTCACCATATACAAGGTAAAAATCTGATATGTGATGGAATATTCCCCACTTGCCTGGATGAGTGGAGTTCCAACTACAATCAAGAAGCTCAATACCATCAGGCCAAAGCAGCCTGCTTGATTGGCACCACACCTACAGCCTCGAGCACCAACGGTCAGCAGCAGCAGTGTGCACCATTTACAAAATGCACTGCAAAAAATAACCAAGGCTTTTTAGGTCGCACCTTTCAAACCCATGACCAATTCCATCCAGAAGAAAAAGGGCAACAGATACATGGGAACACCTCCGCCTACAAGGTTTACTCCCAGCCACTCACCATCCTGATTGGAAATACATTGTTCTTCCCTCAGTCTCACTTGGTCAAAATCCTGGGTAACTCCGTCCCAAATGGCAATGAAGTGACTCAAGAAGACAGTTCACAACCTCCTTCCAATGGCAGCTAGTGATGGGCAATACATACTGGTCCAGCAAATGATGCCAACATCCCGTGAATAGACAAAAAAGGTGGCATCTTCCTGTAGTTGGTATCTCTCTCTAGGATTCCTAAAAGAAACCTCAAACTGAAATTAATGTGACTTTAACTTCGAAGCAAATGCATGGTGTTCTCTCATTTCAGTGTCCAGCCTGTCTCCACTCTCTGGCAACCAAAGACACGCACTGACTGACGTTTGAGTTTTTTCCGATTCTTTGTGTCATGGACCCTTTTGCCAGGCAGTAGAACAATCTGTTTTTAATTCATTGAAGTATTAATCACCTTGAATGAAACAGAAGTTGCTGGGAAAGCTCAGGATGGCAGCATCTGTGAAGAAAAAAAATCAGAGTTACATTTCGGGTCCCGTGGCCCTTCCTCAGAACTGAGTTTTGAGGAAGGGTCACCAGACCTGAAATATTAACTCTGATTTCTTTTCTTCACAGATGCTGCCAGACTTGCTGAGCTTTCCCAGCAACTTCTGTTTTGTTCCTGATTTACAGCAACTGCAGTTCTTTTGGTTTTTATTAATCACCTTGGCTCTGTAAGTCAAGATTCAACGTCTCATTAAAAAGTTAAGAAGCAAACCTCCAGGCTTTTAAGGACCATAAACACAAGCTCACAAATTAATTTCCTAAAATGACTAACCATGTCTTCCCCTTCTTAACACAAAACATAATGTAAACATAAAATTATGCATTGCTTTAAACACTTTGGAACAGAATATCAGTACGCTAAATATGACTATGGCTGACAAACATTATGATGAAACTTAAATCTTGTCCTGATTTTTATACTTTTCCTGGAACTTGCATTCAGTTTTACTCTTTATCTTCATTTTGAACATAACTCATTTGTCTGACCACCTGTGACAGACACTTTTCACCCACTACAGCCCATCAATCACAAATATACTGAATCATGCCAAAATAGCCCTCACTATCCTCTGTCAATTAAAGAATTGAACATTCATAATTTATCAGTCAAATTGTATCATGATTCTGGTCACAGGTAAGAAGACTGTATCATGATGCCTATTTTGGAGTCAAAATGAATTCTCTAGGGCCAACACTCCAGGATGAAGCTCTGTGTTAAGCAAGGGTTATGTGTACAGCTTTCAACAAATTATAAAAAATGTCCAAAGTGAATATCTTACCTGAGCATTTCCTATACCATGTAATTCATTCTTTATTATTCCCTTCCATCTTCAATGCCAGTTTGGCACATCACTCTGTGTATGCTTCTTAAAAACAAAAGCTTTTCAGGTGCTATTGGGTGGACTTCATAGCAGATTTAAATCAACTCTTAAATCAGTCACAATTTAAATTTTCTGATTTAAGCTCAAATTTGTAGCACCAAATTCTCACTTTTCTTAAAGCAATTAGCTAATTCAATAATTTGGCATAAAACATGCCAGTTTTAAGAAGGATAAGCTGGTCTTAGGAGCTTACGACCATCAGTAGATATCAAATTTAGATGCAGCAGTCACCTCTCACTAGTTCCTTGGTTGGGAAGATAGCTGCTCTAATGAAAATACACCACTAGAAGAAGGGGAATGTAGATTACATCAACATAGAAGTTCAAGGGTTTATCAAAAGTGAAGTGGTCTTTCTCTCCAAGTGAGCAATAAGAGATTCATTTTAAAAGTAAGACTCAGCTTGCAATGCAGCTTTAGAATTGAAGACACTGCTAGATCCACAAAAGCAGTGCACATGAATGAAGAATTCTGTCAGTTTGACCCCTACTAATCCATTCATCCAAACTGGCCATAATCCATTAATATATTGGTGGGTAGCAACTGGGAAACTATTTTCTTTGGATACTGTATTGTTGTCAGGTCAAGTGTAAACCATTTGAAAAATATACTTTCAGAGGCCAGTGAAGAGTCAACCAGGTAACATTTGACTCAGGATAATAAAGTGTGAAGCTGGATGAACACAGCAGGCCAAGCAGCATCTCAGGAGCACAAAAGCTGACGTTTTGGGCCTAGACCCTTCATCAGAGAGGGGGATGGGGTGAGGGTTCTGGAATAAATAGGGAGAGAGGGGGAGGCGGACCGAAGATGGAGAGAAAAGAAGTTAGGTGGAGAGGAGAGTATAGGTGGGGAGGTAGGGAGGGGATAGGTCAGTCCAGGGAAGACGGACAGGTCAAGGAGGTGGGATGAGGTTAGTAGGTAGGAGATGGAGGTGCGGATTGGGGTGGGAGGAAGGGATGGGTGAGAGGAAGAACAGGTTAGGGAGGCAGAGACAGGCTGGGCTGGTTTTGGGAGGCAGTGAGGGGAGGGGAAGAGCTGGGCTGGTTGTGTGGTGCAGTGGGGGGAGGGGATGAACTGGGCTGGTTTTGGGATGCGGTGGGGGAAGGAGAGATTTTGATGCTGGTGAAGTCCACATTGATACCATTGGGCTGCAGGGTTCCCAAGTGGAATATGAGCTGCTGTTCATGCAACCTTCGGGTGGCATCATTGTGGCACTGCAGGAAGCCCGTCATGGACATGTCATCTAAAGAATGGGAGGGGGAGTTGAAATGGTTCGCGACTGGGAGGTGCAGTTGTTTATTGCGAACTGAGCGGAGGTGTTCTGCAAAGCGGTCCCCAAGCCTTCGCTTCGTTTCTCCAATGTAGAGGGAGCCACACCGGGTACAATGGATACAGTATACCATATTGGCAGATGTGCAGGTGAACCTCTGCTTAATATGGAAAGTCATCTTGGGGCCTGGGATAGGGGTGAGCGAGGAGGTGTGGGGGCAAGTGTAGCATTTCCTATGGTTGCAGGGGAAGGTGCGGGGTGTGGTGGGGTTGGAGGGGAGTGTGGAGCGAACAAGGGAGCCACGGAGAGAGTGGTCTCTCCGGAAGGCAGACAAGGGTGGGGGTGGAAAAATGTCTTGGGTGGTGGGGTCGGATTGTAGATGGTGGAAGTGTCGGAGGATGATGAGTTGTATCCAGAGGTTGGTGGGATGGTGTGTGAGAACGAGGGGAATCCTCTTTGGGCGGTTGTGGCGGGCGTGGGGTGTGAGGGATCTCATCAACTCAGGGGACGTCCCACGCACAGCCTCCAACCTTTTTATTCCCCAACCCCCACGGCCCGTTTCTATCTTCTTCCCAAAATCCACAAACCTGCCTGCCCTGGTCGACCCATTGTCTCAGCCTGTTCCTGCCCCACCGAACTCATTTCCACCTATCTGGACTCCATTTTCTCCCCTTTGGTCCAGGAACTCCCTACGTACGTCCGTGACACCACCCACGCCCTCCACCTCCTCCAGAACTTCCAATTCCCTGGCCCCCAACACCTCATTTTCACCATGGACGTCCAGTCCCTAAACACCTGTATTCCGCATGCAGATGGCCTCATGGCCCTCCGCTTTTTCCTGTCCCGCAGGCCCGACCAGTCCACCGACACCCTCATCCACCTAGCCAAACTCGTCTTCACCCTCAACAACTTCTCTTTCGATCCTCCCACTTCCTACAGACAAAGAAGGTGGCCATGGTCACCCGGTTCTGGTAATAGGGGAAGTGGGGTCGTGTTAATATCACTGGACTAGTAATCTGGAGTTCTAGGGTAATGCTCTGGGGATAAGGAGACAATCCCATCGTGGCAGATAGTGAAATTACAATTTAATAAATAAAGTTGGAATTTAAAATTAGCCCAATAGTGATCATGAAACAACTGTGAATTATAGGAAGGAAACTGGTTCACTAGCACACCTTAGGAAAGGTAATAAACTGTGATGCTAGTTCAGAGTCAAATGTATCCTGGTTGACTCTTCACTGGCCTCTGAAAGTATGCTGGAAAGCCATTCAATTGTGTCTAATTGCTACAAGGCCCAAGTGAAAGCTTACATTGAAGGACACGCTGGCCAACCTCGGCATCAATAATGCACAGTCATCCCTAACATCCTCCTAACATCCAGGAACTTATGCCAAAATTGGTAGACTTGTCCCACAAACTAGTCCAACATAGATTTTCCATGTAAACACCACCATTACAAAATCAAAGGTAGCAGTATACTATTGGGAGGAAGTTGAATCCTCAACATTGATTGGATTCTATGATTTCTCTTGGCATCAGGTCAAAAATGCACAAATAAATCTCCTGCTCACTACAAGCTATCTCTGCTTTGGCTAATGAATCAACACTCCTCCTTGTAGAACATCAATTGGAGGGAACACAGAGGTAAGAGTACAAAGAACACATTGAGGGGACTTCAAAATCCATTACCGAGGGTGGTTCAGCAACACTGCCAGTGGTCAGGTTTGTTGTGTCTGAAGGGACACAACCATTAGACTAGGTCGGCAGCACACCTGACGTTGCCTTCTCTAAATTACCTATCATGTATGCACCTATTTACGACAATACAGGTAGGAGAGAGAGCACTGCACAGTCCTTGCGTAGATGAAAACCTATCTCACTTTTCGAGTACCCTCCACTGTTCTATGTAGTATTCACACCATGGTAAAAAGAATAATTTCTGAACAGATCTCGCAACTCAGGACCGGGCATCCATGAGGTGTTGGCCACCAGCAACAGCAGCTGAACTGTAATTGATTACAATCTCTAACCACATATCTCTTGGTGAAGTCTATCAGCACTGACAAAATTCCAGCAATAGTACAGAAGCCTTGTGCTTCAGAATTGGCTGCACCCCTAACTGAGCTATTCAAGGTCAGCGATAATACTGGCAACTATCTCATAATGGTCAATTACCATCTTGTCAGTCTCCTCTGATTCATCAGTAAAGTAATGGAAGGTATTTTCAACTGCTCTATCAAGCAACATTTGTTCAATAATAATCTATTCTGAAGCTCAGTTTGAATTCTGCCAGTGCCACTAAGTTCCTGAGCTCAGTACAGCCTTGGTTCAAAGTGCAAACGGAATTGAACTCCAGAGGTCAGATAGAAATGACGGCTGTTGATATCAAGGCAGCATTTGACTGAAAATGGCATCAAGGAACCCAAACAAAAGTGGAGCAAATGGGAATCAGGGAAAACTTTCTACTTGTTGGAGTCATACCTAGTACAAACATTGTGATTATTGGAGGTCAATTATCTCTACCCTGGGACACTACTTCAGGAATTCCTTAGGGTAGTGCCCTAGGTTCAATCATCTTCAGCTGCTTCATCACAGACCTTCCTTCCATCATAACATCAGAAATGGGATAGATTCACTGAGGATTGCCCATTAATCAGCGTCATTTGCGAGTTTTAAGACACTATGTTCATGTTTAACTAGTGCTGGACAACATCCAGGCTTGGGTTGTTCAGTGGCAAATAAAATTTGCGTCACAAAGGCATCAAGCAATGACCATCTTCAATGAAAGAATCGAATCATCCAACCCTTAACAGTTATTGTCAGTTACCATTCCTGAATGTCCTACTATTGACATCCTGAGGTTACCATTGACCAGAAACAGAACATGATGAGCCATCCAAATACTATGGTTACATGAGCAGATAAGAGGCTAAGAATTCTACGGTTAGTAATTCACTCACTGTTTTCACCAATACCTGTCCATGATCCACAAGTCAGGAATGTGATGGAATGCTCTTTCCCTGCCTGTATGGGAGTAGCTTCAACAGCATGCAATAGGCTCAACATTTCCTGGACAAATCAGCTCGCTTAACTGATACCTGATCCATCATCTTCAAACTTTACTCAGTTCACCACCAGCACACCGTGGCAGCAGTGTGTTCCATCTACAAAGCACACTGCAGCAAACCAAGGCTCATCAAATAGCACTTTCCCGACCCAAGGCCTCTAGCATCTAGAAAGATAAGGACAGAAGATGCAGTCCAACACCACCACTTAAAAAGTACTCTCTAAGCCATATCTTCCTAACTTTTTACTGCATTGTTGTTCCTTGGAATAGGTGTTACAGTGTTTAAACACCCTGATCTTTCACTTCGAACAGCTGGGCAAAGAACCGATCTGAAATGGTTGGCTGTCTAGAATATATTAAAATAAGTAGGTTCATGTCAAGTGATTAATTACTGCTATAGATTAACTTGCAATCTCACTTAAAAAAGCTTGCAAGGATGGCAGTTGTAAGTAATGTGTTAAGTGTTGGCACATCATAAATAGCACATCAAATAAGTGATGTATTGATTAACAATTATACTTCAATAATAATGAAGACAGAAACAAGATTATCATATTATACAAAGATAGTTTAATTGTGCGATTAACAATTAATAACCATCCCCATCTGAACATTTTTGCATAAAGAAAACCTGTGATGCTTTAAAAAAAAGTCTAACATGGTCAGATTTAACAAAATAATTTGTGATCTCATAGTTTCACATCGCAATATAACTCAGAAAAACAGGTACACTTGTAATCTTCATACAGAAATTTATACTGAAAAAGCTTCAATCCATTGTAAACTGAAGGAAGACACATTGCAAAACATCTATTTTTCTGTGAAGTTTATAAGTTATCTAATGTACTTTTTTTTATTAACCTATGTTCATTTGCATGATGGTTTAACATTAATATAGAAAATTGCATACACCATAAAGAGTGAAGCCCATGGTATGAATTGCTTTGATAACATACAGCAGTTTTTAGGCAAATTTTAAAGCACAATTTTTCAATTGAAACTTTTAAGACACTTTGTATCACTGCCCATCAAAATACATTTATAAATAGAAAAAGTCAGTATGAAAAAGCACTATGTTACATGTAACAGAAACTTCAAAAAATTAATTACATCATGAGGCTAAGTTTTCTTAAAATAAATAATCTAGACTACACAAATTTTTTTAAAAAAAGTTGTGTTTCACATTTTAAAATCAGGAAATGACAAGACTCAAAGTTACAGTGATTGCTCTCTTGCAGAATAATTGAATGATGGCAGTGCCATATTACACAAGGCAATTATTGGCATATTTTCCATTAACGCTGCATTTTACAGCGAGCAGTTTCTTCATTTTTTTTTGCAACTTTAACAATAGCTAAGCACAAAGTATTCTCATCTTCAATTTTGTTAATTTTGAAAAGGCCAGATTTTCCTTTTAAGTTGCAAGAAACATACCGGTTTGGGTGGGAATTGAAACTGGAGTGTTTGATCCATTCAGAACTGGCTAATCTGTGATCAGTTGTGGAAAGCTTCAGAATGAGCATTTTAAGTTTGACAGCTATTACAGTCAAACATCATACAGTGTCAGTTTCCTCTGTTGATGTGCCGTACAGAAACTGTCATTAATCAGTAAACAGCAGTTACAAAAATGTTCAAGGCAATCCCAATACTTCATATGTAGCTGCTTGTTTGCTTGAAAGAAAAATGAAAAACTTCTAGTGCAGTCTGCATTATCCACAGGAGATTTGTTCAGTCTTTTACTGGGACTCTTTCTAATATATTTGTGCAAGTTTGTAAAGACAAATTGGTCTTTCTGATGAATAATGCAGGAAACAAGACGAGTTTTCATGTAATTACACATCAGTGACACACTTACAAAATAAAGAAATGTTCATGTAACATCAGGGTCAGTCTTTTGGTTCCTGATCAGGATCTAAGTTATTTGTAGTCCCTTCTCCTGACAATGTCTCTTCAACTTTAACTGAATATATTTCTTTTGAACTTTTGCCTTCCTCATTTTCCTCTGAGTCCTCCGAGTCTTCCAGCAATTCCTCTTTCTCATACTCAGCCACATCTACCTCCAAGCCTGCATGGTCCTTCAGTTTGCCATGATGCTTTAGATGGTAACGTTGATTTTGAAAAAATTTTATGATTGTATACTTGGGCAGGTCAAGTTGAGCTGACAGAGTCTGAATTGCTTCTTCATCTGGGTACAAACCTACATCCTGTATAAAGCTCTGTAAGATCCCCAGGGCTTCTACAGAAATCTTAGTACGAGATCTGGGCTTATGCCGGCTCTCATCTTCTGATTCTGCTGGTGTTGACGTAGGCTGTTTAGGTGCAAGTCGGGGTGCTGCTGGCTGTTGCTATAAGCATAAATAATTAATAAATAAACTGCTCATAACATATTGTCATATTAGCATCATTGAAATAAAGAAAGCAACCAAAGCAACTTATATACAGGAAATCAGTATGTATGTGTTTTAATCCCATTGTTTTGACCTTAGTTCAATGCAGAAGATGCAGTGGTGCTTATTTCTTTGCTAATTTTCATGTAAAAACAGCAATTCATCACACCGCTAAAAATTAGCAACATGTGGTCTTCATAAGATAAAACGTTTCCTGGGATAGTCTTGCAGGTTTCTCAGGAAGGTATACTGACCTGAATTGGCTCTGCAGAAACATGAATAATGTGGGATGGTCGGTCTCCATGGTGATGGATCACATTGCTTTCTTGTTCATAAATGGCATCTCGCTCAGCCTGAGGAAGGCTCAGGAACCTCCTGATCATTGATAAGTTTTCCCAAAGAGTCCTATTCTCTGGGGAAGGGTCCTCTTTCCAACGTAAAAGTTCACATAACCACCCCTTCGTAGAAGAATGTGAATAAAGCAAGACACATTAGTTTCCCACTTTATTCTAGGCATAATTTATTTAAAAATCCCAAACAGTAAGTCACCATTAAAACACATGAACAAAAGGAAAAATCCTACATTTATGTGATTAATTTCAATGCTTCGGGGAGTCCCAAAGCACCTTCCAGCTCATAAAATTCTCTTGGAAATTACAGTTATGTTTGTAGTGTCGGGACCTGTGACAGCCAACATACCTGCAGTAAAACCCCACAAAACAGCAGGCAGGTACAAACCAGATAATCTGCTTTACCTCATTTTGGTTGAGGAATCACTATTGGTCAGAACACCAGGGCAAACTCCCTTGTTCATCTTCAAAATACTGAAGGGTATTATGTGACCTCTTGAGAGGGCAACTAGGGCCTTGGTTTAATGTCTCATGTAAATGTAGCACCTTGGACAGAGAAGTACTCCCTTAATATTTTGTGCTCAAGTGAGTTGCAGTGGGACTTGAGCCTCCAGCTTTCTGGCTCAGATGTAAGGGTCTACAATTCAAAACATCTGTTTGGGTGCAAATTGAATTGCTGTTGGCCGAAGACCAGCCAGCAATTGAACTGCTCACAGCCTGCAACTGTGGAGAAAACACTGTGGTTGAAATTGGAACTTCTTTAACAAAGCAACAATAAATTCACAAGAAAATAATTCCCTGTAAGGATCAAATTGCATTAATAATGGCACACTGGTACAATTGTAAGCACTGTAGCCTCATTGTGCCAGGGACCTGGGTTTGATTCTAGCCTCAGGTGACTCTCTGAGTAGAATTTGTATGTTCTCCCTGTGTCTGCATGGGTTTCCTCTCACAGTCCAAAGATGAGAAAGTTAGGTGGTTTGGCCATGCTAATTTTCCCCATAGTAAATAGGTATGTGCAGGCCAGGTGGTTATCCATTGGAAATGCAGGGCTATGGGGATGGGGTTGGGGGTAGGGGGGAGCTGGGTCTAGGTGGGAAACTGTTTGGGCAGCCTTTGCAGACTCAAAGGTCCATATGGCATCTTTCCATCCTGTAGGAATTCTATGATTCTAACGGGAAGGCAGTGGTATAGAGGAAATGTCATTGGATTAACAATTCAGAAGCCCAGGCTAAAGTTCTGGGGATGCTGGTTCAAATCACACAATGCCAGTTGATATAATCTAAACTCAATCAATAATTTTGAAAAAAAAAGCTGAACTCGCTTCCTAAAAGCACAGTCGGCATCCTACACCACATGGTGCACATTGGTTCAATACATCAGTTCGACATGGCCAACCCAAATACACTGATAAATGAGAGATAGACAATAAATGCTGGCTTAGCCAGCAGCAGCTATATTTTGTGAATTAACATACAAAAAGCTGTACAGTATTTGATTCATAGATATAATGTTACCTTAAAATTAACATATTAATTAAGGCAAAAATATTTGGTCCCTTGAGCACATTTGTACCACATAACCCAAGTATGGTTATAAAGTAATTTTCATTGCCCTGAAAGGCAACTCCAGAACATGTGTTGTACTTCTTAGGTCAGTCGTCCTTCATACCATAGATGAAGCACCTGTAGAACTATTATGTTGTAGACAGCACTTGATAATCACAACCTACATTCTCTAGCAACAGATTCTCTTCCAATTGTGCATTATTACCTGCAAAGTGATGATAGTGACGAAGGATGCCGTAGGTTGCAGAGAGACATAGATAAGCTGCAGAGCTGGGCTGAGAGATGGCAAATGGAGTTTAATGCAGACGAGTGTGAGGTGATGCACTTTGGTAGGAGTAACCGGAAGGCAAAGTACTGGGCTAATGGCAAGATTCTTGGTAGTGTAGATGAGCAAAGAGATCTCGGTGTTCATGTACACAGATCCTTGAAAGTTGCCACCCAGGTTGACAGGGCTGTTAAGAAGGCATACAGTGTTTTAGCTTTTATTAATAGAGGGATCGAGTTCCGGAACCAAGAGGTTATGCTGCAGCTGTACAAAACTCTGGTGCGGCCGCACTTGGAGTTACAAAAAGCATGTGAAAGCTTTGGAAAGGGTGCAGAGGAGATTTACTAGGATGTTTCCTGGTATGGAGGGAAGATCTTACGAGGAAAGGCTGAGGGACTTGAGGTTGTTTTCATTAGAGAGAAGAAGGTAGAGAGGTGACTTAATTGACTTTATCCTAGGATGGTGATGGCGAGCACGAGGGGGCATAGCTTTAAATTGAGGGGTGAAAGATATAGGACAGATGTCAGACGTAGTTTCTTTACTCAGAGAGTAGTAAGGGAATGGAACACTTTGCCTGCAACGGTTGTAGATTTGCCAACTTTAGGTATATTTAAGTCGTCATTGGACAAGCATATGGACGTACATGGAATAGTGTAGGTTAGATGGGCTTCATATCGGTATGACAGGTCGGCACAACATCGAGGGCCGAAGGGCCTGTACTGTGCTGTAATGCTCTATGTTCTATGTTCTATAAGTCTCTCAAACACTCATGCATTAATGTGTCACAACACTGCACCCTCTCCTTGGATTTATATGCTTCCCCTTTGTCATGTCATTGGCAGCTGGATTTCCCCTATCAAGGCAGGAAACTAGGTAGAACTCCCCAACCCGTCCCCATTTGAAAATTGTCACTCTTTGCAATTTTGACCAGGAACACTGTTAAAAGAGATGGAGGCACGTTCCCTGTGCAAATACAGGTCATGAAAAGACTCTCAAAGTTTTGAACTTTACAACGATGCAGCACAGGAGGCAGCCATGTGGCCACATGTGATAATGGAATGTCTCACTTACCTCATCCAACTTTCCTACAGCCTGCAAATGTCCACGATTTTTAAAAAATTTTCATCACCAGTATTGAGCTTTATGAATTTTGAAGGGACCCATGTTGATCCTGGTATCCTCTTAATTACAATATAATTGTTTATGTTGATTTTGTCTACTTTGCAAGATTTTCATACTTGTTGCACTTCTAGTTATCTGTTGGGTCACCATTTGTGATTCTTTGTATTGCACCATTTACCAGGCTTAAACTCTTTTTATTTCATTTAAGTTCTTTCTTTCGGTCTCTCCAGTAGCATTTCACCGGGCCTGTATTCACTCGAGTTTAGAAGGATGAGAGGGAATTTGATCCAAACATATAAAATTCTAACAGGACTACACAGACCAGTGGGTAGGGAGGATGTTTTCCCCAGCTGGGGAGTCTAAAACTTGGGGTCACAATCTGAGGATACAGTGTTTAGGACTGAGATGAAGTAAAACTTCTTCACTCAAATTTAGTTCACCTGTGCAATTCTCTCCCAGAAGCACTGGATATCACGTCACTGAATTTATTCAAGGAAGAGATGTTTCAGACATTAAAGGCAACAAGGGGTTTGGGAAGCAAGTGGGAAAATAGCATTGAAATAAAGGGTCAGTCACGATCATATTGAATAGTGGAGCAGTCACGATCATATTGAATAGTGGAGCAGTCTTGAAGAGCTAAATAGCCTTCTCTTGTTCCAATTTTCCATGTTTTAACAGTCATCACATCCCCAATTAACTGAACGTTGCATTCCCTACCACCCATGCCTTTCTTGTGAACCATCCTCTCTCAGGCAAAGGGAGGGACTGAGTGAGATGGAAGTGGCTGGCTCAGCTATTAGTGCCAGTGCAGATGGGCGAAATGTGGTTAAGTGTCCGGAGTGGGGTAGTACAGGCCATGCGGGGTTAGTGGGCTAGAGTTAGGACTGGGGTCATAGGGTCAGTGAGAGCTGGTGAAGGAAGTTGTTGCATGGGACAGTAAGACCATGAGCCTTGGTGGAAGATTGCTGGAGTAGTTGAAATAGTGTGACTGTGAGGTAGCAGAGAGATGCAGGTGGCACCTACTCTTGTGGAGCAGTGCAAGTAACTGAGCTTCTCCCTGCCAAGTGGGCATTCCTTAAAATACACTGATTTGGCTGGCAATCTCAGAACAGGCTGGCAGGAATAGGCTGCATGGTTTCCTCTGTTGATCCTCAGCAAGAAGGATAGCCATCCCTTGTAACACTCAGTCCACCATGAGGTCTGCATTCCCACTAAATTTTGGGCCGACACAGTTGTGCATTGATATCTGGCTTCAATAGCAGCTGCTGTGCATGGACCTCATAGGTCTGCACAGCAGTAAGAATTATCGAAGAACAGTGCTCCAACAAAGTGCAGTGTCAATTTCTCTTGTCCAAAACATCCGCAATAATCAATAGGAAGTGTTCAGGGCAGCTCCAGATTGGCACTGTTCACAGCCTGACCTGGTGCATGGCTGAGCCTTAAAGATGCTGCCAGCACTGGGAATCTTGAAGGTCTTGTTAGTGGTGAACACTACTGACTGTGGCCAGTGATAGGATATGATAAATGGGATGCCAAAGGGATGTGGCACTATGGTAATACAGCCAGTTTAGAGAGATAGTGTGAGAAATGTTGCCAGGCCTCAGGGAGAGAGCAACTCACTAAAAGCAACACTTAGCTGATTTCCGATAAAATTTAACCTTTTGAAATGTTCTTCTATATTGAAGACTTTTTGTTTATATACCGTTATTCTATTTCTAAAATATTACTGTTACAAACTTTCAACATTATCACTGTATTCACTGTTAAAAGGAGCTGGCTAACTAGCTTGACTTTCTCAATGTGTTCTGAAAGTTCAATTACCTAGCCAGTTGAAATAGTGGTTGTGGCATCTGCTGCTGTCTAAGGCTCAATGCTAATATATCTAGTTTTAATTTTCTATTAACTGAAGTAAATAGCTAGAAATCTGTCAACCAGAGCATAAGTTAAAATCGCCAGTCTCTCTTTTTATGCTATATAAAGACAATATAAAAGTTGACTGCTTTAACAATAAAATATTTCTTCCAAAGCTTACATAAGTTTATATTCTGATATTGCTAATGGTTTTTGATTGACATCATAATAAGCCATTGAGGTAACTGAGTTAAAATTATATTGAATAGTTAGGTCCTTGCTGGAGCACTATCCCCAATTAAAGAAGGATATTGGGAGAAACATCATTCTCGTAATAATTGCGGTATCTCCATCAATTCTCAGCATCTTTCTTAGAGTTTTATGCCAGAATTAGACAGAATTAACTGTGTGGATAGCTTAAGTCAGAAATTTCCCTACTCGCTGGCTTACTTCAGTCAAATGAGCCATAAACCATCAGGTTTTTGCTCTAGGTTGGGTGCCTGAGTAAAGCATGGAAACTTTATGTCCAACTAGTCCATACTGACCATGTTCTCAAACCAAACTAGTCCCACTTGTCTGCATTTGGCCCATATCCCTCCAAACCCTTCCTATTTGTATACTTAAAAATGAGGGGAAATTAATATGGAAAGCCTGCAACTCAGATTCAGCTGCAAAATTTACACTACTCTCGTTCTATCATATTTTTCCTTAGTCACACACATTGATCTTAGGAAAACAGTTGCTAGGAAGACACCAGTGTCTGTGAGAGCTAGTTAACAGGTCCTCTAGACATCACACTGCCTCAGCCCCTCATCCACCCACCATGGATCCTGTCATCCCATGCTAAGTCAACATTCACAACTCCTCCCAATGGCCCCATGGCCTTCTAAACCAACTCAGGGCTCCCATCCAATCCCAACTCACCAAGTCTCAACCATGTGAAGATCTCACAAGCCAAGTGAACAGGAAATATTGGACAATCTAAAAATCTATTATGAGCTCTCACTCTGTACATTTTCAGAAAAAAAACTCCCATTCATGTACAATTCAAATCTTTAAAATAATAATTGGTTAATCTCTTGTAAAGTCAAACTTATTCTCATTCCTCACAATAAAAGAAGCTAATCCTTTAGAGATAATGGGAACTGCAGATGCTGGAGATTAATCCTTTAGAGACTCTTTAGGGTGCCAATTTTCTTCTTCACTCATAGGTCATGGATGATGCTGGCTGGGACAATATTTATTGCCTATCTCTAGTTTCCCTTGAGAAATAGAGGAGAGCTACCTTCTTGAAGCACTGCAGTCTACATGCTGCAGCTTGATCCACAATGGCCTCAGGAAGGGAATTCCAGGATATTAATCCAGTGACATTGAAGGAATGGTGATATATTTCAGAAGGACTCATATGCATAGACAACTGAGATCAAATGAATTTCTTGAAGAATATAAGAGGTGTAGGGGCATTCTTAAGAGGGAAATCACGAAAGCAAAAGGGGATATGAGATAGTCTAGGCAGATATGGTTAAGGATAATCCAAAGAGATTCTATAAATTCATTAAAAGCAAATGAGTAACTAGGGGCAGAATAGGACCCCTTAAAGATCAACAAACTTGACTATGTGTGGAACTATAGGAGATGGGAGATTACACAAAACAAATATTTCATGTTATTTTTTACTGTGGAGAAAGAAATGGAAGCTAGGGAACTCAGGCAAATAAATACTGATGTCTTGAAAACAGTCCACATTACAGAAGAGGAAGTGCTAGAGGTCCTAAAACACAAGGGTGGATAAATCTCTGGGACCCAAGACGTGTACATCAGGATTTTGTGGGAAGTTAGGGAAAGAATTGCAAGGCCCTAACAGAAATATGTTTTATCAGGTATAGCAATGGGTGAAGTGTTAAAGGACTGGAGGGTGTCTATTGTTGTGCCGGGAAGAAGGCTGGGAACAATAAACATGTAAGACTGATATCATGGTGGGTAAGTTGTTGGAGGGGATTCTGAAGATAGAATTTACATACATTTGGAGAGGCAAAGACTGATTAGGGATAGTCAGCATGGCTTTGTGCATGGGAAATTGTGTCTCACAAACTTGATTGAAGTTTTTGAGGACATAACCAAGAAGATTTTGAGTGCAGAACAATAGACATTATCTTCGTGGACTTTAGTAAAACTTTTGACAAGGTTCTGCATGGTAGACTAATTAGTAAAGTTAGATCACATGGGATTCAGGGAGAGTTTGCCAACTGGATACAAAATTGGCTTGACGGTAGGAAACAGAGGGTGGTGGTGGAGGTTGTTTTTCAGTGTGAAGTCCTATGACCAGCGATGTTCTGCAGGGATCAGTACTGGATCCACTTTTGTTTGTCATTTATCTAAGCAATTTGGATGAGAATTTAGAAGGCATGCTCAGAAGGTTTGTGAATGACATCAGAATTGGTGGTATAGTCAACAATGAAGGTTATCTAAGATTACAAAGGGATCTTGATCAATTGGGCTAATGGGCCAAGGAATGACAGACAGGGTTTAATTTAAATATGTGTGAGGTATTGTACTTTGATAAAATAACTAAGTACAGGACCTTTACAGTCAATGCTAGGGTGCTGGGTAGTCAGTTGTCAAACAGAGAGACCTAGGGGTTCAGGTACATAATTCTTTGAAAGTTTCATCACAGGTAGACGCGGTAGTGAAGAAGGCATTTAGCATGCTTGACTTCATTGCTGAAAGCTTTGAACCTAGAGGTTAGGATGTCATGTTGAGGTTGCACAGGATGTTAGTGGGGCTACTTTTGGAGTACTGTATGCAGTTCTGGTCATCCTGCTATAGGAAGGATGTTATTAAAATTGAAGACGGTTCAGAAAGGATTTACCAGGATGCTGCTGGGACTGGAGGGTTTGAGATGTAAGGATAAGCTAGGCAGGCTGGAACTTTTTTCACTGGAGTATAGGACATTGAGGGGTGACCTTACTGAGGTTTATAAAATTATAGATAAGGTGAATGGCAAAGGCGTTTCCCCTAAGGTGAGGGAGTTCAAAACTAGGGGGTATATTTTTAAGTTGAGAGGAGAAAGATTTAAAAGGGACCTGAGGGGTGACTTTTTCACAAAGAAGATGGCTCATATACGGAATGAACTGCCAGAGGAAATGGTAAATGCAGATAGAGTTACAGCATTTAAAAGACATTTGGATAGGTACATGAAGATGAAAGGTTTAGAGGGATGTGGGGCAAACGCAGGCAAGTGGGACTAGTTTATTTTGGGAAGCTTGGTTAGTATGGCTGAGTTGGACCGAAGGGTCTGTTTCTATGCTTCACAGACTTAGGGGAGTCAGGAGGCAAGTTACTCACCATAGTATTCCTAGCTTCTATTCTTTCTATTTCTCTGTCCAAGTCAGGTTGGTGAGTTGCTTTGAAGGGGAACTTGCAAAAAGTGACATCCTAATGTGTCTGATGTCCCTGTACTTCAAGGATGTAAGCAATTGTGGGTTTGGAAAGTGCTGAGGCTCTTTGGTGAATTTCTGCAGTGTAGCTTGTAGGTAGTACTCCTGAACATGGGTGGTGGAGTGAGCGGATGGCAATCAAGTGGGCTGCTTTGTTCTGGATAGTATTAAGCTTATCGAATATTGCTGGTGCTGCATCTATCCAGGCAAATAGGGAATATTACATCACACTCCTGGCTTACGCCTTGAAGATGGTTGTGAATGGTGATGGACAATTAATCAACTCACTGGAGGACGAGCTCCACAAATATCCCCATGCTCAGTTTTGGAAGATCCACACATCAATGCAAAAAATAAGCCGAAGCAATCACGGCAATCTTCAATCAAAAGTTCTGATTGGATGATGCACTTCAGCCTTCTCCAGTGGTCCCAGCATTACAGTCTTCAGCCAACCCTTCTTATTCCATGAGATATCAAGAAACTATTAGAGACACTGGATATTACAAATGCCATGTGCTCTGACAGATTCCAGCAATACCACTCAAGATTTGTTTTCCAGAACCTGCAGCTCCCCTAGCCAAGCTCTTCCCATACAGTTACAATACAGCATCTGCCCGACAACGTGGAAAATACCCCGATACGCCCTGTACACAGAAAGCAGGACAAATGCAACCCGACCAATTACTGCCCCTTCAGTCTACTCTCGATTATCAGTGAACTGATGGAAGGTGTCATCAGTGTTATCAAGCAAGACTTGCTCAGTAACAGACTTTGCAGTGACGCCCAGTTTGTGTTCTGATATGGCACTCAGCTCTTGACCTCATCGTAGCCATGGTTCAGACACAGATGGAAGGGCTGAATTCCAGAGGTAAAGTGAGAATGGGAGCTCTTGACGTCAAGATTGCATTTGACTAAGTGTGGCATCAAGACGCCCGAGCAAAACTGGTGTCAATGAGTATCGGGGGCAAACTCCCCAATGGCTGGAGTCGTACATGGCACTTAGAAAGATGGTTGTGATTGTTGGACGTCAGTCATCTCTGCTCCAGAACAGCTCTGCAGGAGTTCCTCAGGGTGGTGTCCTTGGCCCAATCTTCTTCAGCTGCTTCATCAACAACCTTCCACCTTCCCTCCATCATAAGGTCAGAACTGGGGATGTTCGCTGATGATTACACAATGTTCAGTGCCATTTGTGATTCCTTGGATACTCAAGCAGTCCACGTTTAAATGTAACAAGATCTACATGATATCCAAGCTTGGGTTGACAAGTGGCAAGTAACATTCACTCCACAGAAATGCCAGACAATGACCATCTTCAATAACTAACAATCTAACCACAGCCGCTTGATAGTTAATGGTGTTACCATCACCAAATATCCCACGATCAACATCCTGGGGATTGCCACTGACCAGAAACTTAACTGGTCTCACCATAATAACTAATGGCTCCACAAACAGGTCAGAAGCTCGTAATACTGTGGTGAGTAACTTGCCTTCTGACTCCCCTAAGTCTGTGAAACACACTGCGAACTGGGAACCACCTGCTCAAATAATTTCTGCTTTTAAAACTCAATCTGTCTTTTTGATGTGAGATAGTATGAATTGGTTAAACAGGCAAATGGATTTCTAGGTGCTCTATAGAAGACATTGATTGGGAAGGCAAAGCGATCAAGATTGATTTATAAAGACACTGCATACAGCGGCCACACCTGGTATATTGCATTCTCCTTCACAGAAAACATATTGGAGTCAAGAAAAAGATACAAAATAAATTTGCTAATCCGATACTTGATATGACAGAACGTAATAAGAATGACTTCACTGAATAAATAATGTCTATTTACTTGTAAAAAGAGTTCAGCAAAGATTCAATTGTCAAACCTAAATGCCTGATTGCAGTTGTCCAGTGGATGATTAATCTAAGCACTGAATTAGTAACAAAGGACAAAAAGATTGAGGTTAACTAAAGTGTTATAGTGCCATAATTTTCCTAATACCAAGGTTAAATTGAAATACACTGGGATCAATAAAAATTCAGTCGTCACACATTTTAAGAGGAATAGGGCAAATACTTGAAGAGAGATTTTTAAATTGCAGAAACAGCTCTGTTATGAAGCATAATGGCCAAATGACATACTTCTGCATTAAATGTCTACATTATAAACACCAAATGCTTTTCCTTACTGTATTACCTATGTTTTTACCCTTACGTTTTAAATCTCACATCAAGCAAATATTCAGAACATATACTAGTCATATTATTTAACTTTGAGAGACATTTTTTTATTTTGGATTTTTGTTCCTTTCCATGATGCATGTGAATATAGTGCAACAGCCTTGCAAACCAAAATATCACAGATGCTTATGCATTTTAATAAAAAGAGTTCACGGCACAATTGTTAGGCTATTAATAACCCTGGTCTAAGTTCAGGTTCTATAACTGTCATAACAGAAGAACACCAGTTCAATGGATGGTCTAATTGCTATGTCCATTCATCGGCGAATTGTATCTCCTTCCTCGAGAATATCTGACAAAGTGCAAAATATAGACTCTGACCTCAGCGGTGATTAGTGAAATAGAATTGTTAGAACAAGATTGGTAGGTGTAATGGTCATGGTCAACCGTTTTCTTTCACCCTTCTTTCTTATGTTGGGTAGTATGATAGTACCTAAATCACAAAAATATTAAGCCGCGATTTTATTTTAGGATGGCAATTAGGCAGCATCTGAGAGCCCAAATCTGCCTTCCCTTTGACTTAGTTAGTGTGCAGTCTGGGCAGGCTTTCCTCTATCTTGTGCTTTTAGGCAGTACTGCTATCTGCATATTGGCCAGAGAATCATAAGATGAAGGGGCAGAAGTAGACCAATCAGCCCATTAAGTCTGGTTCACCATTCAATGTGGTCAGGCTGATTGGGCAATCTCAACTCTACTTCCCTACTTTTCCCTATAACCCCTGATTCTCTTCCTGACTGAATATATGCAAGGCTGAGACAGAAAGATTTTCAATGAGCCAGCCCCTACAGCCCTCCGTGGAAAAAGAATTAAATAGATTCACTACTCTCAGAGAAGAAATTCTTCATCTCATAGAAATATATCAATAATGCTATCAGAAACATGTTCCCACTTTCAGCTAGGTTTTTGGTGATTGTGGGCAAAGATGAATTGATAATGATCATTAAATTTGCATCCAAACTGAACTGGGGCAATTTCAGATTATGGTAGAAAGAGTGCTTGCTCTAAGGTACTTCACTGAGGAAGGGCGTTTTGCTTCACGTCCCAATTCCAAATAAAGTATTTTGATTTATTTCACACAAAACTTTTATGCTATACATAAACCATATCTCAATAAAAGGTGATGCCTGAGTTGTCCCAGCCTTGCCTTATGCTAACATTCATCATAATCCAGTTGTTATTTGGGTCACACCGCTCTAGCTCCTTCCTAATGTTATGGTGTGAAATGTTCATTTAGCAACAAAGCATCACAGGGCTAAAGAGAGAACTGACACAAATATCATTAATTTATCTATAAATCATTTGTCAGGCAGAATAAAGTTATTTTTCAGTTTCTTTGGGCTCACCACCTCAGTTTCACACACTAAATGAATTTGCCTTTTCCTTGTTAATCATGAAAATTCTGTGGTTCCTCGGTGCCATTTATCAAATTCAAAATCACTGAAGTAATTATTTGTCCAACAAACCCAGAAGTAAACACTATAGCCTATGGTCACTTTGATCTCATAAATGATATTAATCAACAATTCTTGTCCTTGTACAAACAAGAGTGCATTTTTAATACCCCATGTTTGCTCAAAAATGCACAGTAAATGCAATCCAAATGATACAAATTAACTTTTTGAATTCAAGGCATGCTTTTTGTTCAGTTGGATGAGTGGTGTTAATGACAAACATACCCTTACTTCTATGCGACACAGAATTCTACGATTAAAAATTGATTTAAATTAACACATTTTTGATTATAAACCAATTTGACAACCCAAGGATCATAATGCATGGCTACATTAAAATGAAAAAGAAACTGGAGATGAAAAGTCAAGAAGTATAATTAGCTTTATAGTTTAAAGGGATAAAACTATTTAGTGGCAGTTGACCGAAAAGATCTTGTGAATTGCAAAAGCTGAGTGGTGGCCTGATAAAAGTTTATAAATCATGAGGGGCATGGATAGGGTGAATAGTCTAGGTCTTTTTCCCCAGGGTAAGGGAGTTCAAAGCTAGAAGGTGAAGGGAAAGATTTAAAAGTGACCAAATGGCAATTTTTTCATGCAATGGGTGGTGAGTGTACAGGATGAGTTGCCAGGGAAGCAGTGGAGACTTACAATAATGACATTTAAAAGGCATCTGGATGGTGTATGAATAGGAAAGGTTAGAGAGTTATGCCCCAAATGCAATTAATTTAGGATATCTGGTCAGCACAGACAAGTTGGACTGAGGGGCCTGTTTCCCTGCTGTACGTCACTATGACTCTATTCTTAATTTTTTTTTAAATGAAGAATTCCTTTTAACAAATTTATTAAATACTAAGTTTTTTTCAACCTTATGTGCAATTTATCTTAATTACATCAGTTAGCTAGTGATAAAATTATCCCTGAATGATGTCAATTGATCATGATTAATAGAATTTCATTTTGCTTCTAAAACTGATTTGGTCAGAACTTTGCCATTTTCAAACATATAATTGATAGTACTGTACCTCTATATTATATTTTGGTTGTGACTACATAGTGCTTCTAAGCTAAAAATGATTTTTATGACCCTTGGAATTCTGTTGAGAAGTGTAAGTACAAAATCTGAATTGTCTCTGTTGACAGTTTATATTTCTGTGCATTTCTTCAGTGCCAGGCCATTGGTCTATGCAATTTTATTAGAAATTTAACTAACGTTCCTGCTCACTCTTATTAGTTAAATATTTTTCAACTCTATTTGACTATATTTGTTCCAATGTACAGGGTAGAAAACATGCTTATTTTAAAAACAAAATACCCTTATCTAAGGGTTATTCTGTCACTCAGATGGACACAAAGGAAGCTGAGCACTAAGAAATAGGGGTCGGTGTGGGGAGGCCACCATTAATGTCCTGGCTAACAACTGTCCTCTAAATGACATTTAGGACTGTTGCAGTTTGGCACGTTCCAAAGTCCAGGACTACATGCTGAAGGACACACTAAAGCTCAGGGTAGCTGCTGCCAAGGTGCAGTTGGGAAAGACCACTGCGTGAGGTCCTCCTGCTTAAGTTAAATGGGGATCTGTTCAGTTATCGGACATTACTGGTGCCTCAAATACGTGTAAATATAGACTTGTGTGAGCAAGAGATGCCTTTGGTTTGTTCGGATAGAGTCAAACTCTAATGTTCACTTGTTTCCTTGATACTCGACTGCACAAGACTGAACTGAGTTTGTGACTATGTATATATAAAGATATTTCTTATGAATAAAGCACAGTTTTGAAATAAAATATTAGGGATAGGCAATCTTGTGACCTATTTCATTGATGTTTTAGGGAGATTGTTATGAGCAAAAGGCTACTGTGTTAATACATAACAGGCACAGCTACATTTCAAAAGCTTTTGAATCAGTGGTCAAAGTATTTCGAAGCCTCCTGAAATGATGAGAAGTGCTCTTTAAATGCAAGATTTATTAAACAAAAATGATTAGAAAGTAATTATAATGCACTAATCACTGTTAGATATGTCACAGACATTTTTGAGAACCGATCATCATTTGGTAGTGGACTTGTGCTTTGCTAATAAAAAATATTTTGCTGAAGCTTCTCATATTTTACTTATCAGGAAAATTTACGGGAATACAAATTCAAGGAGAAAACCAACGTTAATACCACTTGAGAGGAGAGTGCTGATTGGTTGGAAAGTGGAAAACTGCTAGAGGTGTTGCCATTGGGAACTAAAGTCATGCACCTACAATAAATTTTCTCTTTATCAACTCTGAGTTCTTTCAGTCCTCTCACAATTCACATTTTACATGAGTCTAAAACTGTTGCAGCTTGCATCAGCTCAAAGTATGTTCATTAATTTGGAAGTGAAACCACCAAACTGCAGACTTAAGGTATATGTGAAATTCATTTGGAAAGCATTTTGAAAGGATTGGGTTGGCATTGGCTTCAATATAGTTTCAAAGGACCAACTATTCATTTTAATTGACAGGCTAGGAAGTTGAAACATATATTTTCTAAGCATTTTGGCATGAGCAAAGAGATAATGGTTATCAGCCTTTCAGAAATGGTAACCTACATCTGAGTGCTGAAGCATGTGCTCAATTCATACATGTAACAATTCAATACATACAAATTCACTTTGCAGATCAATGGTGGGAGGGTGAGTTGATAATGCAACCCTGCTCTAGTGTAGTAGTGAATGTAGTGGTTTTACAATAACTGTATAACTGTATCCTACTTTATGGTAATAGCAAAATCTACTTAAATAATCAGCTTGATGTCTTCAGTTAGTACTTCATGTTAAGATAAGGCAAAGTGTCTTAATGATTTCAAGTCCTTCCTATAATCATTGCTGCTGTAATTAGGTTTCCTGAAGATGAAGGATAAGATTGATGAGAAACAGAACAATACTCATGTTTTGCACTCAGTGTCAGGTTGAAACTCAACTCCAACAATGCACTTTAAGGATATTTTCAGGACAGCACTATTTATTGTGCCAGTGAAACATTTCTATTTCCTATTTCAGCCACATTATTGGCAGTAAATATGTTTTGGACTGTGATTACTGTCTTCAGTCAACACCAACTCTTTTTACTTACAGAAGAACAAATAAAAGAAGCAATCTCTATTTGTACTGAATTTCAGTCCTATTTCTCCAAATAAAGAGTTTAATTGGCACAAGTTAACACAGAGGACTGGATTATATTCAGCAGTGGATTTATGACTAAGATTGCTTTAAAACTATTTTGCAGACCTTTGTTACAATGCCAGCATGCAGCTCAATTTTTTTCTCACAGTACTTTTGTTTTATGTGCCATGTAGGTTCATAGTTGGATGTATACAGCATTTAGACCTAAAGTGAGAGGACAGGAAAATGACCAGCTTGATCAGGACTAGTCATGACCCTCTCACCTTCCATGATATCCCCCTTGTCCCTCTGCCAACACCATTCTATGAGCTGGAATGGACAGCAAGAACCAGAAGCTTTAAAAGTGCTAAATAAGTTGTTGGAGTTTAGCAAGGCTGTGGCAAGGACAGGAACTGGTGACAGCTGAGATTTTGTTTGTATGATTGATGGGGCTGAGACCTGTTCCGTACAATTCTTGCACCGCATGGGAACTTCAGGACATTTCATATATCTTTTGGGGGTGGGGTGTCATTTCTGTTTGAAGCATCTCCAGCTGCTTGAGCTCAAGTTCAGGGTTTCTGTACTTGAGGGTAAGCCAACGTCACTGTGGAGCATGAGACAATATAGTTCTCCACAGGCAGTGAGAGTTTAGCATGGTAGGTGGCGATCTAAAAGACTTAGAAATGGAATTGCAGGAGTTGTCGGGGTTTGTCCCACCCTCAAACTGGTACTCAGTACTAGAAATGGCTGGGAATGGTGAAAACATGAAGAAGTGCTGTCCAGGACCAATGGATCAAGGACTGCAATAAGTGGAACATCAATGAGTAGGAAAAAACAGTTGTTAGCAAAGATTTTATCATCAGAGCAGCAACCAGGAATTTCTCTAATCATTATCTTGAATCCATGTGATGTGTTCCCCTCTGTGGTTCCCAGGACATCAAGGACTGAGTATAACATATGCTGTGGAGGTAAGGAAATGAGCCAGAAGTTGTAGTACATAGTTAGTAGCTACATTGGGAAGGCAGGTATTGAAGTCCTGCAGTCAGACTTTCAAGAGTTGAGGAGGAACTTATGAAATGGGGGCTTGAAGGTTGAAAAAATAATTTTAGTTCCTAGCACCTAGTATCAGAAAGGAAAAATAGCAAGATAGGAAGGATGAATAAGACCATAAGGAATAAGAACAAGAGTAAGCTGTTCAGCCCCTGGAGCCTGCACCACCATTCAACAGAACCGTGGCTGAATTGACATTCCTCACTGTAAAGGTCTGCCGTTTCACTGTAATCCTTGATTCCCCTACTGAGCAAGAATCTATCTCAGCCTTGAATATACACAAGGATTCTGCCCCCACATCTCTCTCTGGCAAGGAGTTTCAAAGATTCATAACCCTTTGAGAAAAGAAAATCCTCCTTATCTCTGTCTTAAATTGGCTCCCTTTATTCTGGTCCTGGACTCCCCCATGAGGGGAAACATCTTCTCAGCATTTACCCTTTCAAGCCCCTCAAGAATCCCATATGTTTCAGTGAGATCACCTCTCATTCTTATAAACTCTAGTGAGTAGATTCCATAGTTGCTTAATCGTTCCTCCTAAGAAAATTTTCCAAACCAAGAGTCATCCTAGTAAGACTTCTTTGAACTTTCTCCAATTAGATTATGTTTTTCCTTGAATGAGGGGAGCACAACTGCTCAAAGTACTCAGGATTTGGTCTCACTAGTATGGAGTACATTTGCATCCCTACTCTTATACTGCAGCCCCCTTGAAATAAGAGCCAATATTCCATTAGCCTTCCTGGTTATCTGCACCATCTGTGCGTTAGCTTGCTGTGTTTTGTACACAAGTACCCCAAGTATCTTTGTATTGCAGGTTCTGTGGTTTCTCTCCATTTAAATAATATTCTATCCTTTTGTTCTCCCTTCCAAAATGAACAACTTTGCAAGGAAATTAAGAAGAACAATATAAAAGACAAAGGCAGACTTAGAATGTATTTTTGTAGATGCATAAAACATAGTGAATATGGATTACGAGCTACAAATGTAAACAGCCGTTTTGGAATATGATGAAATGGCAATGCGAGGTGCAAGGCTTAAAATGGTGAAGACTACATGCACAACATTCAGTTGGATTCAGGAAGGCTAGCATAAGGATCTAGATGCAATGCCAAAAGCAATTTAATGAGCTCATGAATGTCATCCTCTAATGTCATGTCTTCATAACTACCGCAGTAGCCTTGTGTCTTTTTCATGCACCACATTACAATTGCTCATCTACCAAATTTGTATCATTTACAACTCATAGTTTACGTTTAAAGCCTCACTTCACTGTCATCCATTTCACTGTCAGTCACACAGATATAACCCACAGATGGCACAAAATGTATACTAATCAACTGTGACCTGTCACCCAAACACAATGTATCACACTCATGGGCACCCTTCAATGGCTCTTGAAATACAAAATAGCTCATCATCGTGATATTAACTGCTAATCATCAAGAGACAGATACGCCTGGATTACCTTACCACAGCCTCCAACCCTGCTATTAAGAAGATGGTGATGGAAATATTTGGAGTAGCTGTCAACGAGACAGTGAACAGCAGTGAGGCTGAAATCAAGGATGACAACATGTCTCAGCTGAATTCAACTTCTTATATCCCATTTCAGCTTTGTCCTTCAAATGTCCTGAATTACAGTTGCATATGGTGCTACCAGGTACCTCTTGCTTGTACCTTTCCCTTGTACCAATGCTGCTGTTGTGCTTTGTTGCCTTTGGACATTCAAGAATTGCTGCCTGCTTACCCAGTGATGCAGGATTAGACTGTTAAATGAAATATTCCACTTTACAGGAAGATCACTGAAAACTGCTGCTCAAGTGTTTCCCAATAGCAAGTCCCATTCCATTCCCATATCACCCTTCTAATTCACATTGGTAGTAAAACTCTGAACGCTGTTTTCAATTCACTCTCTAGTCATTTCCCAGCCTCATCTCTGTAATTTTCTCCAATCCCACAGCCCTCTAAGATATCTGGCTTCTTTAATTCTCTCTTCTTGTGCATCCCCAATTTTAATTGTTCCATCATTGGGGGCCATTTCTTCAGTTGACTCGATTCCAATCTCTGGAATTCTCTCTACACATCTTTCCGCCTCAATTTTCTGTTTTAGACAGCTCTTAAATACCACTTATTTGACCAACCTACCTATCATCTAATCAAATATAGAACAGAGAACATGGAGCAATACAGCACAGGAATGGGCTCTTTGGCCTACAATGTGGTGCCAAACATGACACCAAATTAAATTAATCTCTTCTGCATGCCCTTGGTCCATATCCCTCAATTCTTTACATATTCATATGCTTATCACAAGTCCCTTAAACATCCCTATTGTATCTGTCTCCACCACCACCCCTGGCAGTGTGTCCAGACTCCTACCACTCTCTGTGTAAAATATTTGCCTCTCACATATCTGTTGAACTTTCCCTCCCTCAGCTTAAATGCATGCTGTCCAGCATTAGACATTTCAATCTCGGGAAAAGATTCTGACCGTCAACCCCATCTACGCAACTCGTAATTTTATAGACTTATATGAAATCTATTCTGAGCCTCCGCCACTCCAGAGAAAATAACCCCATACTTCCTGGCCTTTCCTTATCCCTTTAATCCAAGCAGCGCCCTGGTAAACCTCTTCTACACCCTCTTCAAAGCCTCCAAATCCTTCCTGTAATATCTCTTTTAGTAGCTTGGTGTCATACTTACTTTAATTATACGTCTGTGAAGCAGGAATTTCATTAAATTAAGGGCAATATATATATGTTTGCTTGCTGTTGCAATTCAAATAAAACCAGGACCAGTTCTGCTGCAAGGGTGTGTGTTCCTTACCATTTATTTCATGGGCCTGCAATATACAGCATGCTACATACTCTTTTGTGGGAACTTGAGCTTATGTGCCAAAGAACCACATTTGGGTCACAAGGCTGGAGTGTTTGAGTCCCACCTTAGGAATGTGATGACCACATAGGCCATATTTCCACACAATTTGCTTACATAAAATAAAACCTTGGACAAGTTGTTAGATAAGGTTGCAAAAGGCTGAATTCCTACGCGCATCCAGGTACACTCCTGGTGACTCTAGTAGGAGTTCAATGCCTGAAATTAGGCCAAGAAAACAACACTGTGCAGTGAGATTTCATTTTAAAAAAAGTAACACAAATGTACCTTGCTCATTGGATCAGACAAATTCAATTTACTAAGCTGCAGTGCATAAATATTTTACTAATGTCTATTTATAGGCTTTGTCTCTCTATTTTATGTCACAGCACAAACTATATCCATTCACCTGACAGCTGAGGACCTTTCCATCTTTATTACCAAAGTTACTCATAAATAGATAACAAGGCCACTACTGCACAAAATGGTCTTCATTTTTTGAGAGCATTCTGCACAATTATAAAGTATGTTATATTAGAATTTAGTCTCACAAACTCATTTAAGGTACACAGGGCTGTTTGAACAACAACTGTAACTACACTCAAGCACTCGTTTTCTGATGAGTATCCAGCAATAAATTGCTAATTACGCGTGTGTAGATACTTTAGTCAAGCAATGAGCTAAAGGATCTCTTTAGTGCTTTTTCTGGGGAATTTGAAAACTACAAACATACAGTTTTCTGATGTTACTGTTAAAGAACATCTTAGTTGGCTTCATTTCAGATAGCATGGAACGTTTAGCACAAATAAAGAAAAAAGTCATGAGGGAGTGACACGATGGCTCCGACTGTGTTTTATTAAGGGGTGCAGCCAGCAGTAAAAATAAATTTTAAAAATTTATTTACAGTTCAAATATAAGGCATAATTTGTATTGAGAATAATACAATTCAATGCATAAAACTGAAGCCAATACTCTGCTTCTGTGCAAAGTCAGCGCAACTAAAATTACATGATGGCTGAAATTTTAACATCTCGGTGGAGACGTCTAAGATGAGCCTGAATGCAAGGGCAGACTCCGCCCAGAGTCCAAATGGGCAGCCTCTCCTGTGGTCAGCGTAGACAGAAGCTGCTAGGGTTTAATCAGACAGTCTTGCCACATGGTGAAGATCTCACTAATTGTAGGTAAATTACCAATGGTGACTGAAAGAAACTCTTAAATGACTCCTCATTGACCTCTGAGCTGGGCAGCCATTCTCCACTTTCTCTTCTGCTGGTAAAATGCTGCGGTAACAGGAAAACAATGGGCAAACAATTCACCGCTCCCCCTTGCCCAACCTTCCCCCTTTCAATTTAACAGGTCACCAACATCCATCCACTGTTTCTGATTCCGTACCATGGCAAAACAGTGCAACTTTAACATAACACATTATTGGATCATCGACTAGGTATCCTTTGTCCATGCAACATTTGGTAAGTTTTCCACCACTGATCATGTGCTCAGATTTGGATCTCATTTTAAATTGATAATAACACACACATTTACATAACCTTACAATTTATCTCAAAGTAATACACTTGATGCTTAACTTCTTTGGAACAGAAGAACTATGGTTATGTAAACTGGAGTTTTTACAATGTTGGTAACATTGCTGTAAGAGCAGAGTGAATAACGAGCAAATCCTTCTGTCTCCTTGGTACTACTGGCCTAGGAGCACATGTTTAAGACAGCAAAACACATTCTGGTCTTCCTGACTCTTCACTTGTAAGGTAAACCTGAGTAACCATTTCATTTGCAGAATGGTACACCCTTCAGCAATGCAATGAATGTTCAAATTAATAACAACTTGGCTGTGTAGTGCCTTCAACTAAATGCTTTATATCTGAGCAAGAATATATATCGAGCAGATGTCTTACAAGAAGTAACCGAAAGTTAGATTGGAATGACAAGATATTGAGAAGGGTCTCATAATGGGAAGAGATGTAGCAATTTGGAGAATTTCGGGAAAAAAATCCATTGCACAGGAAAATGATATGTGATGTCTCTGCCATCAAAGCTTACTATGAATGCTCAGAATCCGCAAAGCAAAGGATTTAATCAGGGATGTAATATTGAAAAAAAGACTTTTGCAACTATAACAAATTAAATCTAATAATTTCCTAAACAGCATTTTAAAACTCCATATAACATTTTTCTAACTATTAACTGTTTAGTTAATGCAGTTTACTTTTACCTATTAGTAATTTATAAGCAGTTGGGTTCAACTCAGTTGTGATGGAATCACAACTGACAGGCCCATTAGAAGACTGAAGAAACTCAACTTTCCCACTTTTACACCACACTCAAATTTCAGGCACATTTTCTGTACATTCTGCACCAGACGTTTGACTAGCCCTGATATTTTAACTGGGGTGCCAATATTCCAGTTCACTCTCTTTCTGGCAGTATTTGAAAAGAGAGCAGCCCCAAGAAGCAACAACCATTCTTTTATTTGAGAAAAAAGAAATCACAAGTTGCCATAGCTGATCTTCTTTCAATCGCTGCTCCAATTAACCCTTGCCCAATGGGAATGTTCTATGTTTGCGCATGTCTTGTGCGAGGTCTCTGTGCAACCTTGAAATTATATCACAGAAAATAGCACTGTCCAGGAGGATTTAAGAAAGAAAGGGAGAAACACATGGAAGAATGGGCAGAAGTCTGAAGTCTAGCCATGTAAACATTAGGAATATATTGGAAAAGCATTTGGAGTAGACCTGAATACACTGAGTAAACTATGAATACTCTGAATTCTGGCATTTAATCTTGATATGTGATAACAGTCTTATAAAGAAGCCCGTGCCTGAAAACAATTCACGAGTTTGCCTTTTCCTCGAACTGTCTGTCTTCAAATCAAACTCAAAAATGTGAGCATAAAACTACAAAAGATATCTCTAACCACATTTATGGCCAATAGTCTAGGGCATATGGAAATGCTAGTCTCAAGGTTCTATGAATGAGTACCCAAAGAATAAAATAGCAAAGCTAGAAGCTCTTGGTAGAGAGGGTCTCTATCATAACATGGATATCTCAGACACGTATTTCAATAATGTCATGGCTAGCAGCATAAATTGTAACAAAGAAACAGAAAAGACTAACTGAGGGTTTAGCCTTTTTACATATAAGAAAGTTAAATATAACAGAAATTATTCTATGGTGGAAATCCTGCGGATAAGAATAAAAGCTATGAGGGAAAGTAATGAAAACTATGAACATACATAACAAGATACAAATTATCAGAATTAGATCATTCAGCTCCTTCGGCCCCGGAATATTGTGTCATTCAATAAGATCATAGCTAATCTCAATGCAAGCTCAAATCCACATTCCTGCCCATTTTGATAGCCATTCAGCCACTTGCTTAATAAGAATCTATATATGTCTTCTATAAAAATAATCAAAGACTCAGCTAAAACCACTTTTTTCAGCAAATGAGTTCCAAAGACACACATACCAATCTGGGACAAAATAAACTGCAAATTACTGCACATGCTGGAATCTGTACTGAAACCAACAAATGCTGGAGAACACAGCAGGTCAGACAGCATCCACAGAGCTAAACCAAGCTAACGTTTTGAGTCGCTATGACTCTGCTGTGATCTCCAGCATTTGTTGTTTTTGGTTCTAGGAGAAAATAAACTGCCTCATCCCTGATTTGAGTGGCTGACTGCTGATTTTTAAACAAAGACCCCTAGTTCCTGGTTTTCCCATAAGAGAAAATAATCTGTTCATAGCTACCCTTTCAAGTTCCCTCAGGATCTTAAATATTTCTATCGAATCCCCTCTTATACTCTAAACTGCAACGGATACAAATCTATCCTGTCCGTTTCCTCATAAAACAAACACTTACTCCATAAAAGGTATTAATTTAGAAAATATTTGCTGAACTGACTGAATTGGATTTATATCCTTCTTTAAATAAATGATCAATACTGTGCAAAGTGCTCCGGATGTGCTCTCACCAGTGCCCTACATAATTTAACCATAACCTCCTTAATTTTGTATTCACTTGCAACACTTGGAAGTATGAATGGGGTTAGACAAAGCCAGCATGAATTTATGAAAGGCAAATAATGCTTAACAAATCTACTAGTTTATTTTTAGAATGTAACTAATAGAACATATAAGGGAGAATCAGTGGATGCAGTATATTTGGATTTTCAGAAGGCTTTTGATAAGGTCCTACATAAGGCGTTAATTGGCAAAATTAAAGCATGTGGCACTGGGCGTAATATATTAGTATGGATTGAAAATTGGTTGACAGGCAGGAAAAAGGGGATGGAAATAAATAGGTTTTTTTCTGAGTGGCAGGCAATGACTAGTGGAAAACTATGAGGATTACTGCTTTCACCCTCGCTATTCATGATTTATATACATGATGTGGATGAGGGAACCAAATGCAACGTTCCCATGTTTGCTAACGACAAAACTGAGTGGGATTGTGAGTTGTGAGGAGGATGCAAGGAGGCATCAAGGTGATTTAGACAAGTTGAGTGAGTGGGCAAGCACATTGCAGATGCAGTTCAAAATGGGCAAATGTTAAGTTATACACCTCAGTGTGAAAAACAGAAAGGCAGAGTATTATTTAAATGGTCATATATTGGAAATTATGGATGTACAGAGTGATTTGAGCATCCTTGTGCATCAGTCAATGAAAGTAGACAGGCAGATGCTGCAAGCTATTAGGAAGGCAAATAGTATATTGCCCTTCATTGCCTTTTAATTTCTTGTGTTATTCTCTAACGGTAGAATGTTAATGCTCTGTAGATGCTTTAAAAAACTAATATCACCTAATATTAATATATTACTTCATGAAAAGGTAGTTAATTCTTCACATAACCCAATATTTTACAGGACATTGGGAGAATAATACTGCACACTTCTAATCTGATTTCAGGTTTCTGTTTGGAGCCTGATGGCCAGGTTGGAAGAACGTACAATATATTAGCTATTAGTTGGAGAGTATTATCTTGGCCTTCTGTGATATTTGCAGACTGGATAGCTACTGTCCTCAGGCAGGCTTCCAGAGCAGGGCTTCCTTAATAGATGAATTTAAATTTTACGTCCTGAAATAAAGCTAAAATGGCACTGTGACAACTAATATTAGTCCAGATATTCTCTCATGCAAAAAAAGGATTATAAATAGGTATTTTTAAAGGATTTGCTAAAACGTAAGCAGTGTAAGATGAAAATTGCCAGAGAAATTTGATAATATAAGAATACATAACTGAGAGGAAAAGCAGAATTTTATACTGTCCTGTGGTAGGTCTGAGGAAACTGGTGAACTAGTAAAATCCAGCACATGGAATGAATATTGTGCTGCTACCCACTCACCCCCAACCTGTCCCTCATTTAATAGCATGCAGTACCACACTCCTGCCCTTGGGCCCACTGGGGCATTTAAATGACCAAATAGTGATCACAACGTAGACCTCCCATTAAATTTCCCTGTCTCAGCTGGAGTCAGCATTCCCAATGTCATACAACTCCATTTAACTCTCATCAGCATGCCTTTCAAACTTGGTCCTCCAAATCACCTCTCGCTGGGGCCTTCAGCCGAGTCCTGCAGATACCTTGGACTTAACTTCAATCCAGCCGCCATCAGCTCTTCGCCCTTGTGGACTGACTGCAGTCCCAGCGGTGGTCACCACTTGTACCCAGCTTTGCTGAGATGACACAGGGGTTGCCAGCTATGTAATGGGCTAGCACTTCTCTAAAGCAGGACTTCCTCCCTAGATTAAGGCAGAAGTCTTGATTTAAAGCACTTAAATGACCTGCTGGGGGTGGGGAGAGGGCTGACTCTTCAGTGTGAGGTGCAAAATGCACCCCCAAACCATCCTGCCCCTAAGTTTTTTTTCCCTTTTGGTTTTAGAACCCATATTAAAGTAAAAACCTAATTTTGTTGCACAGACCATCAGCAATTACAAACGGGTCTTTTCAATGAGAAGAGATTTCAAAGTGTCTCAATTCCCTGAAATTAGAACACATGAAGTAAAAATGATAACACAAAAGCTTTAGCTGTCTGCTATCTTTTCATATTCTGCAATAATTATCACTCAGATTTTACACAGATATCAATGGTAAGGGTATTAGTGCTCACCATTACAATGGAGTACGATTTAATGACAAACTTGGGGCTCTGCATATGCACATTACCATGTGGTTTTCTGGAACTCCCCAACAGAGACAGCTCACTCCTCTACAGGCTGTGTGGCAAGAGTTGCCACCAATAGACTTGGTAGGGTGTTGGGATTAATGCTTACTCACTAAAATCACAGAAATGTACCAGCAGGTGCAATCAGACGTAAGTGAGTATCAAAGAAGTCTTTCCAGTACGGGCACATTTAATTTTACAAGTGTTGTCAACTTGTGCATTGGGAGGCAGGAGGTTTTGAATTTGGTGCTTGTAAAATGCAAGGGGGGAAAGCTTTGTGTGGTCCCTGTAAAAGATCTTATGCTTTTTTTCTGTGCTTAAAATGGACACCTGTGAGCAGCAGCTTAAAAGTTTGCAAGTACACAGAAGGTACCCAAATTGAAACATTTAAATCAAAAGGCCGTACAATTAGCAGGCCAAGCAGCACTTTTTACCAAAACAAGCATTTGAATTTAGCCAATCAATTTGAACGAGGCACTTAGTTACTAGAAGCCAATTAAATTTAAATCTGATAGCTTTGAAAACATCGGACCAATCCTATTATAAGAAATATTGATGTGTTATCAAGGATATAAAAAGAAGGATGCAGTTGGACAAAGCCGCAGACTAGCTACTATCCACCAAAGTTAACAGCCCTCAACTTCAAGAGAGAATCGCTAGCTCTCACTGCCTCCTCTATGTCTTAGCAAAGGCACCTTCTGAATACCAACGCACTAGTTAATATTCCAGACAGAGGAATTAGAACATAGAACATAGAACATTACAGCACAGTACAGGCCCTTTGGCCCTCGATGTTGTGTCGACCTGTCATACCAATCTCAAGCCCATCTAACCTACACTATTCCATGTATGTCCATATGCTTATCCAATGACGACTTAAATGTACCTAAAGTTGGCGAATCTACTACCATTGCAGGCAAAGCGTTCCATTCCCTTACTACTCTCTGAGTAAAGAAACTACCTCTGATATCTGTCCTATATCTTTCACCCCTCA
Organism: Stegostoma tigrinum; assembly: GCF_030684315.1. Classification (NCBI taxonomy): domain Eukaryota; kingdom Metazoa; phylum Chordata; class Chondrichthyes; order Orectolobiformes; family Stegostomatidae; genus Stegostoma; species Stegostoma tigrinum. Next base: position 104,899,156 of record NC_081355.1, read on the forward strand.
ATTTAAAACTATGCCCCCTCGTGCTTGCCATCACCATCCTAGGAAAAAGGCTCTCCCTATCCACACTATCTAACCCTCTGATTATTTTATATGTCTTAATTAAGTCACCTCCCAACCTTCTTCTCTCTAATGAAAACAGCCTCAAGCCCCCCATGCCTTTCCTCGTAAGACCTTCCCTCCAAACCAGGCAACATCCCAGTAAATCTCCTCTGCACCCTTTCCAAAGCTTCCACATCCTTCTTATAATGCGGTGACCAGAACTGTACACAATACTCCAAGTGCAGCCGCACCAGAGTTTTGTACAGCTTCACCATAACCTCTTGGTTACGGAACTCAATCCCTCTATTAATAAAAGCTAAAACACTGTATGCCTTCTTAACAGCCCTGTCAACCTGGGTGGTAACTTTCAAGGATCTGTGTACATGGACACCGAGATCTCTCTGCTCATCTACACTACTAAGAATCTTACCATTAGCCCTGTACTTTGCCTTCTGGTTACTCCTACCAAAGTGCATCACCTCACACTTGTCTGCATTAAACTCCATTTGCCACCTCTCAGCCCAGCTCTGCAGCTTATCTACGTCTCTCTGCAACCTACAGCATCCTTCGTCACTATCCACAACTCCACCGACCTTAGTGTCGTCTGCAAACTTACTAACCCATACTTCTACGCCCTCATCCAGGTCAATTATAAAAATGACAAACAGCAGTGGACCCAACACTGACCCTTGCGGTACACCACTAGAACTGGTCTCCAGGATGAACATTTCCCATCAACTACCACCCTCTGTCTTCTTTCAGCAAGCCAATTTCCGATCCAATCTGCTATATCTCCCACAATTCTATTCCTCTGCATTTTGTACAATAGTCTGTTTTGGGGAACCTTATCGAACGCCTTGCTGAAATCCATATACCACATCAACCGGTTTACTCTCATCTACCTATGTGGTCACCTTCTCAAAGAACTCAATGAGGTTTGTAAGGCACGACCTTCCCTTCACAAAACCATGCTGACTATCCCTAATCAATTTATTCTTTTCTAGATGATTATAAATCCTATCCCTTATAACCTTTTCCAACACTTTACCAACAACTGAGGTAAGGCTCACTGGTCTATAATTACCAGGGTTGTCTCTACTCCCCTTCTTGAATAGGGGAACTACATTTGCTATCCTCCAGTCATCTGGCACTATTCCTGTAGACAATGAAGAGTTAAAGATCAATGCCAAAGGCTCAGCAATCTCCTCCCTGGCTTCCCAGAGGATCCGAGGATAAATCCCATCCAGCCCAGGGGACTTATCTATCTTCACCTTCTGAAGGATTTCTAATACCTCTTCCTTGTGAACCTCAATCCCACCTAGTCTAGTAGCCTGTATCTCAGTATTCTCCTCGACAACATTGTCGTTTTCTAGAGTGAATACTGTTGAAAAATATTCATTTAGCGCTTCCCCTATCTTATCTGACTCCACACACAACTTACCACTACTATCCTTGATTGATAGAGAAGGCACAGAATATTCCAGAAGTCACATACCTGATTATAATTTTGAGACTCAATTCATTTTTATATAAAAGCTAGACTTGTATTCTTGGGTACTCCATATGATTAGAATCAGAGATAATGGGAACTGCAGATGCTGGAGAATCCGAGAAAACAAAGTGTGGAGCTGGATGAACACAGCAGGCCAAGGAGCATTTCTGATGAAGGGTCTAAGCCCGAAACGTCAGCTTTTGTGCTCCTAATGCTGCTTGGCCTGCTGTGTGCATCCAGCTACACACTTTGTTATCTATGATTAGAATCTTGCTTCATTTGGGAATTGCTAGTAGTTAGAAGGGATTTATTTGATTTGTTAATAGTTTAGTTCATTTGTTTGCTGTTACTCTAAGATAAATAAATTGTCACTTATTGATTTTTAAACTGAGTGTCAGGGATTTATTTACTTAACCAATAGAATTTGCTGAAGAGCAGGTTACACCACTTTTCACACACTCTTTACACATTGTAGGGCAAGGCGCTCCTTTATGGGTGTTTTGGTTTTAGTTCTCAGAGACACCTCAACCTCCATCTTAGAACAGACTGGGGGCTCATGCACAGGATCTGAATGGATTTGGACAGGTTTGAACAGATTTGAACAGATTTATGGTACAAAATGTCCCAGCAGATTGAAACAGGCTGGGGGACTTGCGTCCTAGATTTTAAATAAATCTTAAGTGGGAAGTGTAAAATCTGTTTTATTTCAGCTGCTTGTTGGTTAAATTAAAAATGGGGTAATGGCTATTTAAGACACAAAGAGTTTTTTGGGAGTAGACGTGACTTTGGGGGTTTTTCAAACGGTGTGCAAGGCAAAGGTGTTAGAATTGGCAGACAAGCTGGAGATGGGGTTGCCTTTGTGAGAAAAAGAGAGGTAATTACAGCAATAGCTTGACATTTAAATTTGCTGGAAATGCCATCAGAATCTTTGGAAATGGCTAGAATTCAATTGCAGACGAAGCAACTTGAACATGAAAGGGAGCTGAAACAGTTTGCATTGGAGTTAAGAGCAAGGGAAAGAGCAAAGGAAAGAATCGCCCAAGCAGAACAAAAAGAAAAGGGAAAAAAATTGGCCTAGCTGAACAAAAAGAAGAGGAAAGAATCTCCCTGGCAGAGCAAAACGAAAAGGAAAGGATCACTCTGGCAGGAGAAAAAGAGAACAAGATCCTAGCAGAAGAAAGGGGAGGAGAGGAAGAGGAAGGAAAGAGAGAGTTTAAACTTCAAAAGTTGGCAATTATACAGGAAAGTTGACTTAGAAGGACGGAGATGAAGGTAGAAGGTAGGCTTAGTAAGGAGGATAGTTATGATGAGCAAGCCTATCGTCGACAGAGGCCTGGTAAGGATATATACAAGTATGTACAAACATTACCAAAATTTCATGAAAACGATGTAGAAGCCTTTCTTATTTCCTTTGAGAAATTGGCTAAACAGCTGAATTGGCCACGGACTGTGTTGGTAATGTTAATGCAGACCAAGTTGGTAGGCAGGGCTAGTGAGGTGTTTGCAGCGCTGTCAGAGATTGTGTCAGGAGAATATGAAGCAGTAAAACAAATTATTTGGAGTGCCTACAAATTGATACCAGAAGCATATAAACAACGGTTCAGAAATGTAAGTAAGGAACCAGGTCAGACTTATATCGAGTATGAAAGAATCAAACAGAGAAACTTCGAAAGACGGTTGAGAGCATTAAAGATAGAAAAGACGTGTGAGACACTTAGAGATATCATTCTGCTGGAGGAGTTTAGAAACTCACTTCCAGAAATGATTAGAACTCATGTTGAGGAACGGAAACTTAAAACAGCAAGAAGAGCTGCAGAGATGGCTGAAGATTACGTGTTAGTGCAGAAATCAAAATCTAGCTTCTGACAGTAATTTCATTCTGTGAGGGATAGAAATTGGGAAAGAGAGAGATCTTTCAACAAAAAACAAAAAGTAGATCACACTGCAAAAAGTTTGCCACGTGAAAAAAGAAACCCAAGAGGTTGGAGAAGAAGCAAAAGACGTCAGGTGTTCTCACTGCATTAAGATGGAACACACAAAGTCACAGTGCTGGTGGGTTAAGAAAGGCACTAGGAAAACAGGATGTGGCAAAACAGGCTAAACCAGAGGGATTAGTTAAAGTAGTGAAGGGGATCCCAAGAGAAGTTGAGGAGCTGCAGGAGAATGCACAGTCGAGTCACGGGCTGGATAGTAAGATAGCACCCAGTCTTTTCAAAGGCTTCACCTGTGTAGGTATGATTTACTGAGGTAGAATGGGGGAGTAGGTAACGAGGTTAAAATATTGGTGATAATGGGAGCTAGTCTGTCTCTGATAGTAAGAGATAAAACTACTTGCACTCCTTCTTAAATATTGCCTGAGAAAGTGGCAATCTGTGAAATAAATGGAGAGAGTAGTAGTGTTTACCTGTGTAAGACAAGGCTAGAAAGTCCGATCAAAAATGAGGAAGTGATAGTGAGAAGGATGGAGAAATTGGCTATTCCAGGAAGGTATAGATGAGACGTCAGAGGGAGTTTCTTCACCCAGAGAGTTGTGAGTGCATGGAATAGTTTGCCAGTGGTAGTCGTGGAAGCGGAGTCATTAGTGACATTTAAGCGACTGCTGGACATGCACATGGACAGCAGTGAATTGAGGGGAATGTAGGTTAGGTTATTTTATTTTTGGATTAGGAATATTCCACGGCACAACATCGTGGGCCGAAGGGCCTGTACTGTGCTGTACTTTTCTATGTTCTATGTTCTACGTAATTGTGTGGTGATAAGAGCCCACAGCCATAAGTTAAAATAAGAAGGGAAAACAAAAGAAAAAGATGAAGGAGTTAAGGTCCAGTTAGCTGGCACTCTGTTTGATGAGATGCCAAATGAGAAGCCTAAGTAGGTAGAGGATCTGGTTTAGTTCTGAAAGATTAATGGAGTTACAACAAAAAGATGAGATGATACAGGATTTACATCATAAAGCCTACTTGGAAAAGGAATCAGAATGTATTCCAGAATGCTCTTACTTAAAGATAAAATCTAAGGTGGAAATGGAGACCTTGGCAGCATAGTGCAGATGAGAAATGGGTGGAGGTTCAAAAGATTGTGTTGCTGATAGGATACAGACAGGAAGTATTGTGGGTAGCACATGAAATACCTGTAGGAGGTCATCTAGGAGTGAGGAAGGCACAGGTTAAGTACAGAAGCATTTTTATTTGTCTGGATTATATAAAGATGTGGTTGACTTTTGCCTTACCCATGATATGTGTCAGATGGTAGGAAAGCCACAGCTAGTGATACAACCAGTGACTTTGATGCCAATTCCTGCAGTTAAAGAACTTCCTACACGGCTTATAATTGATTGTATAGGTGTCCTCCCTAAAACCAAAAGTGGGAACTAGTATTCGCTAAACATAATGAATGTGTTTACTCTGTTTCCGGAGGCAATTCCATGAAGGAATGTCAAGGCAAAAAAGGTTGTGGAGGAGTTGCTTACTTTCTTTACTCATTATGGACTACTGAGGGTGATTCAGTCAGACCAAGGGCCCAATTTTACTGTAAAATTATTAAGGAGGCCATGGATAGTTTAAGCACCAAACACTTTAAATCAAGTGGGTACCATCCTGAATCCCAGGGAGCAGTGGAAAGGTGGCCAACAGACACGAAAGACAATGTTGAGGACTTATTGTCGTGATAACCCAAATGATTGTGATAAAGGTTTCCCATTTATTATTTACTACTAGAGATGCTCCAAATGAATCCACTGTTTACTCCATTTGAACTGATACTCAGACATGAAGTAAGAGGGCCTTTAACATTAATTAGGGAAAAGTTGATAAGTCAGAGATCTCATAGTTGGATTTTGTATCTGAGGTGAGAGAAAGGTTAAACAGAGTAGGTGAATTAGCTACACAATATTTGAAGGTGCACAGCACATAATGAAACAAGAAGCAGAAAAAGGAGAAAGGGAATTGGAGATAAGAAAGTGTGGAGCTGGATGAACACAGCAGGCCAAGCAGCTCCTAAGATTCTCCAGCATCTGCAATTCCCATTATCTCTGAGGGAATTGGAGAAACGGGTATTAGGGTGAGGAATCAAATCTGGATGATTTGGATTTTGATAAGGAATGGGATAGGGAAGTGAGTTCTCTGTCCCAGGAACACAGAATGAAATTGAAAGACTTGTTACAGTGTTATGAGCAGCTATGTAGAAATAGAATAGGGAAGACTAACACAATAATGCATGGGGTTGACGTAGGGAATGTTGTTCTGATAAAACAACACCCCTACAGGCTTAATCCTCTCAAAGCAGCACAGTTCAGAAGGAAGTGGAAGAGATGCTCCAAGAAGACTTCATAGACATGAGTCAAAGTGAGAGAAGTTCACTGATCATGTTGGTTCCCAAGCATAATGATACTCAATGATTCTGCATAGATTATTGGAAGGTCGACGTTGTGACCAAATCTGACTCATAGTCTTCCAGCCTTGGAATTGGCTGTGTGGAAAAAGTAGGACAAACTGCTTACATCACAAAGTCGGACGGACTTCACAGTTACTGGCAAATACCTTTGTCAGACAGAGCAAAAGAAGTTTTTGCTTTTGTAACGCCAAATGGGCTTCATCAATTGAAAGTAATGCCCTTCGGAATGAAAAATGCACCAGCCACTTTTCAAAGGCTTATGAAGAGAGTTATTGCAGGAGTAACAAATTGTGCCATCCATATAGTTAACATAGTGATCTTTAGCCATTCGTGGAAAGATCACATGGAGCATTTGGCAGAGCTCTTGGGTAAACTTTGCAAAAACAGAATTGGAAAAGAGGGAATTGATATTCTTAGGGCACAACATTGGATAGGGACGGATGACACTGGGAAACATGAAGACAAAGGCCATCAAGGAACTTCCAAGACCATCCTTGAAGAAGGAAGTGCTACTGTTTTAGGACTGAACAAATTCTACGGGAAATTTGTACCAAACCTCAGTAGCGTAGTCGCACTGTTGACAGATTTGTAAAAAAAAGAACATGAAATTTCAGTGGACAGAACAATGCCAGGAGGCATTTTAGAATTTAACAACAGTGTTAACCACTGCACCAGTTTTAGCCATGCCAAATTTTTTGAAATCCTTCAAAATTGCCACCGACGCAAGTGATGTAGGTGTTGGAGCTGTGTTGTTACAGTAAGATGATTGTGGAACTGAAAGGCCAGTCAGTTATTTTTCAAAAAAAAACTCAATATCCAGCAGAAAAAAAAATTAACCATTGAATTTAGTTATCAAGTTTGGTAATGGTCTTAGAGCATTTTAACGTTAAAGTTGCAAACAACGTATCAGAGATGATTGTGTATACCTATGACAATCCTTTGACATTTCTGGAAAGACTTAGGGACAAGAACACCAGATTATTTTGTTGGCATCTCATACTACAAGCATTTAATTTACAGACTATGCATGTTGCAGATCATTAAAATATTATTACAGATGTTTTATTGCACATTTAGAAGAAAAATGTTTATATAAGATAGAAATGGTAGCGTTCAATGTTTTATATATATTTAGAATTAGTATAAAATGTATAATTCTTGAGTCACGGATCTAATAATATAATGGAGGTAAGGTTTAAAGAAAAAAAACTAAACCCATCTTTTAATAATGACATTTTCTTTTCTTAACGGGGGAGGTGTTGTGAAGTTGGGTGGAATACTTGTGGATTGGGAGGCAGGAAGTTAGAATTTAATGTTGGTGAAATGCTAGAAGGGAAAGCCTTGCAAGGTCCTTTTAAAAGATGATGTACTTTTTCTGCACTTAGAGATTTAAAACGGATGTCTGTGAGCAGCAGCTTGAAAGTTTGCAAGAGCAGAGAAGACACCCAAATTGAAACATTTGTATCAAAAGGCCATACAATTAGCAGGCCAAGCAGCAGTTTTTACAAGTGTTTGAATTTAGCCAATCAATTTGAATGAGGCACTTAGTTACTAAAAAACAATTAAATTTAAATCTAATGGTTTTGGCAACATAGTCTTATTATAAGAAATATTGATATGTCATCAAGGATATAAAAAGAGGGATGCAGTTGGATAAAGCCCCAGATTAGCTGCTTTTCAACAAAGCCAACGGCCTTCAGCTCTCAAGACAAAATCACCAGATCTCACTGCCTCCTCTATATCTTAGAGAAACCACCTTCTAAATACCAATGGTACTAGTTAATATTTCTGACAGGAGGATCAACGGGTAAAGCGTTCCTGATGGAAGAATCGATGGAGAAGGCACAGAATATTCCAGAGAACACATGGCCTGGTTATAATTTCAAGAGACTAAGTTCTTTTTTTTATATAAGTGGGACTTGTATTTGCGGGAACGTCATACCATTAGAACCTTGCTTTATTTGGGAATAGATTGCAATTAGAAGGGATTTATTTGATTTGTTAATAGTTTAGTTAACTTGTTCACTGTTGGAGTTAGGTAAATCAAATGCAGCATTGGAAGCAAGCTGACAAGGATTTTGTTTTGATTGACCAATTAGTGGTCAGAGAATATGCTTACCATCCAGTTATGATGTCTCATTTACTCCTGAAACTAGATGACCAATAACAGGCCCTCCAGCACTGAAAGAACTGATGCCTACCATTGCAGGTAAGGGAGCATTGGTAAACTTTCAGTACTTTTAAAATCTTTGGATGACGGGTCATCACAGTGCAAGGGAATTCCTCTCGGCCTCTGATCAATAGTCTTAATGGGTCTTCTATTTGCCTCAGCCAGTTAGCCACTGTTTGAGGATGGTTAGACATTCCAATACTGATCAAGTCTTCCCAAAAATGGTTTGGGGTAGGAAATGGTTTGAGGATGCGAAAGTAACAAGCCACTTAGCTATGTGGAATTAAACTGCCACTACATAATTGAGCAAGAATCTTGCCCTGAATTTGACAAAGTCAGTGCTCAGAAACCTGTGAAAATGCTGTGGGCAGCCACCATAAGTGATTTGAATATGTGAGTTGTTCCTTTACCACTGATCTCACAATTTAGGTCATTCATACTTGTCTGCTGTGCATTCACGGCACAGAAAACACATTTCAGTACCGTGTCTACTATGAAGATCATACAAGGATTCAACTGATAGCTGCCTGTAACCCTTGTAAGTGCATACAATGTGAAAGAAAATGGGATAAACCCATTTCAGTACATGCATCCAGTATATTTGTTTCAAAAAATTAAGAATACTGGGCCACTTCACTGTTCTGAGAAATTTGCTGGAGATTAAAAAAAATCTGTGGTCACTGTGTCCAGATGTGTTTAAAGCACATGCTGTTCATGTACATGAGATAAAAAAAGTGTGAGCTTGTCTCCTACTGAGAAAGAAACATGTAATTCATTTACTATGCATCAAAAAATAAGAAAAGGAAAAATAAATAGGGCAAAATTGTGCACAAATAAAGTGTAATATGTGTAAATTATAATGACCTACAAAAAGAAAAATAGATAGTTCCCTGTTTGCTACCCCACTTCTGAAAGGGAACCAGGTGCTGAAGGTAGATAACTTGAGTTTTGAAGTTTGGTCAATACCTTAATGGATTCTAAAGTTATGCGTGATAAATTAGTAGTTCCAGTAGCTGGTTATAATACCCTGATACTAATGGTGTGTAATTAAAAAACACCAGTTTTCTTGTTATTCTATGCTTAAGGAACTGGGATCCATCTACATCGGATTTGAGATAAATACCTACTCCTGTTTTTAATGAGGAACATTATAAAACTAAGTGCATCAGCCTCAGTGTCTGGCTTAAGTGTATTTTTTTTAAAAAGCCAGAACTTTAATTGCACAGGAAAATGCGTGCACCTGCAGAGAGATAGTTAATTAGCTGACAATAATTCTATCATTTTTAAACCAATATTATCAAGGTAATGTTACAGTAGATTTAAAATTAGATGAATATGCATCAAACTGAAAAAAAGCTTAATTTTTTCAGGGGGATGTGAGGAGGTTCAAATCCAATAACTCAAACATCTGTACTTTAAAATAAATATGCAATCCAAATTTAAAAAAAAACTAAAAGCAATATTCCATAAACTCAAATATAATTTTTCAAGCTCAGTTCCCAAGAATTCTGTAATAATTGCCTACCTGTTAAAATTAACAAGATGCCTTCAGAATCAGTACAATTATTACAATGAAGCTATACATAAAATTAACATGTCCCAAAGGTATGCTTTACATACTATTATTTCAATTTTCAGGTATTACAACCTTTTAGGGTTTGAGTTCTTATTGGATTACCAAATCCCAGATTTTCATGTCTTTAATGTTGGGAGATAATTTACTGTAGTTTGTGAAAAATGTTGTGGTTCTGAATGTTTCCATAGCATTCTAAGATGCCAATCGCATTATAGAAAAATCATTTGAGCCACCTACTATTGTTTGATTAAGAGTTGATTTATAATCTCCACTGAGCTTCAGTTAGTTTTTTATATCCTGAAAGCTAGCTCTTCAATGAAACAATATTTATAGAGACCTGTATTTCTCCTGTGTAATTTTAACATGTACCTCAGGGGATACAACAGGACCTGAAAAGATATGTGTATTCAGGTCAATGATTATTCCCTTCTTGTGCTTTGTCATCAATTGGCATTGATAAAGAAGCAACGTACAATATTATTGTTCTTTAAAATAGAGAATTCCTAGCAGTTTTGAAATGGAACCCAATTTTCACAGGACAAAATTACAAGATTAAAAAAAAGACAAAAATTGGACCATCAGGTCATTACTAAATGGGTAAGCTGAAAGAAGTTTATAACATTCTGAACTGGATTGATTTTGATCTGTTCATATGAAGCAGAATTTGCATAAACCTGCTTTGTTCAGATTTGGGAGACAACCACTATCTTTTTCATACATATGCTATCATAGGCAAACCTGAAGTTTTGTGCCTGTCAACTGGATTGTGACAGAAATTCCAAAAAAACTTATGACTTGGATACCCCTTGCTTCCTTCCAGAATGAATTCAAATCTGTATTTGGATTCAACTTGTTTTGTTCACCTTATTTCCCAGTATGTAATTTACTGCAGGACTGTGAAAATAGTGAAATTGCAGATGATTGATTTTCTAACAGCATGCTTAATTTTTTAATCCTCTCCTACTTGCAATATTAACTCTGAATTTCATCTAGGCTATTTAAGAGAAGGCACCAATATGATCTACTTTTTGAATGTGTTAGGGATAAGAATTGCAGTTCAAGAACAGAAAAAAAGTAACTTTTATACTCATGAAACTGAGTTATTAGCAATAGGAAACAGAACACTTTCCAGTCTAGGCAGAGAAGTGTCATCATCAAGAATTCCCTGGTCAGGTGTATAGCACACAGGTGCAGAGCAAAAATGCCTACAGGCTGTGGTAATAAAGAAACTTATAAAGGCTTTTATAAATTGAACTGAATGTCAATGAAATATGCACAAATTTTCATTCTGTTCTTTAATGCTGTATGATTCCAAAGAGAGCCATGGCTCCTGATAGTGTATAAAGCAACTCTTCAGGTGTGTGGCTAAAAGTTTGCAAAGCTTATGTAATATGCTACAATGGTTTGCCATCCTAATATTCTTTATATAGGTTACATAATCTGTCTCAGCAATGAATTAAAAATCTTTGCCTCAATTTACACAGTCCACTGAGAGTTTCTGATCTAGTCTTTACTTGGGTAGAGTTAATAGTGTCTAAAGATAGGCCAACACTGAATCTAGTTCCATGTAAGGCTCTGCCCATCTTATATTCTGCATGCTTTTCCCAGTTTGTCAAAGTCTCCATAATGCAGTTTGAGTAAAAATATTCTGCCTTTGTCTCAGCTGCCAATTTTAGCCAGTGATATCCTTTGCATATGTTTACAATAATGCCAGATGATTCAAATTTTCTTGCGTTCAGCTGCCACCCAATCAGTCATCATGATTCCTGAAATACGAAAATTTGAATGTATTGATTTAATGGGCTGCAAAAAAAAAGAGGGCAGCGCTTCATTCTCTTGACTGTCACTGTTTGCTACGGTGCAGATAGCAGTAAAGTGGAATCTTGGGCCTGACACCAGCGAGTGAATTTGGTTCTCACAGAGGGAACAATCAGGCAGGGTCATGATCCAGGTGTTGTAAAGACTGCAAGGTAAATTGTGCCAAACGTTGGCTACGTGTCAATTTCGGAGGAGTTGCATGAAGGGCTTCTCTCCAATGAGCTCTACTGGCTCATCTGACTCAGTTCTCTGCAGCTCACCTCATTATGTGCACACCGTGCTTCTGTGGTGTCACATTTATGCCACTGGGCGTACATCACCAGTGGAAATACATGTCACAGCTGGAGCTATCCAGAATTTTGGCTGTAGTGGCCATATTTAGAAGCGACCTAGGCATAGGTTAAGCACTGCCAAGAGATGATGGGAACTGCAGATGCTGGAGAATCCGAGATAACAAAGTGTGGAGCTGGATGACCGCTGCAGGCCAAGCAGCATCTTAGGAGCACAAAAGCTGGCGTTTCGGGCCTAGATCCTTCATCAGAGAGGGGGATGGGGAGAGGGGGAGGTGGACCGAAGATGGATAGAGGAGAAGATAGGTGGAGAGAAGAGTACAGGTGGGGAGGTAGGGAGGGGATAGATCAGTCCGGGGAGGACGGACAGGTCAAGGAGGCGGCATGAGGTTAGCAGGTAGGAAATGGAGGTGTGGCTTGAGGTGGGGGGAGGGGATAGGTGACGGAAGAACAGGTTAGGGAGGCGGGGACAAGCTGGGCTGGTTTTGGGATGAGGTAGGGGAAGGGGAGATTTTGAAGCTTGTGAAGTCCACATTGATGCCATTGGGCTGCATGGCTCCCAAGCGGAAGACGAGTTGCTGTTTCTGCAATCTTCGGGTGGCATCATTATGGCACTGCAGGAGGCCCAGGATGGACATGTCATCTAAGGAATGGGAGGGGAAGTTAAAATGGTTCGTGACTGGGAGGTGCAGTTGTTTATTGCGAACCGAGCGGAGGTGTTCTGCAAAGTGGTCCCCAAGCCTCTGCTTGGTTTCCCCAATGTAGAGGAAGCCACACCGGGTACAGTGGATGCAGTATACCACATTGGCAGATGTGCAGGTGAACCTCTGCTTAATATGGAAAGTCATCTAGGGGCCTGGGATGGGGGTGAGGGAGGAGGTGTGGGGCCAAGCGTAGCATTTCCTGCGGTTGGAGGGGAAGGTGCCAGGTGTGGTGGGGTTGGAGGACAGTGTGGAGCAGACAAGGGAGTCCCGGAGAGAGTGGTCTCTCCAGAAGGCAGACAAGGGTGGGGATGGAAAAATGTCTTGGGTGGTGGGGTCGGACTGTAGACGGCGGAAGTGTCGGAGGATGATGCATTGTATCCGGAGGTTGGTGGGGTGGTATGTGAGGACTAGGGGAATCTCTTTGGGCGGTTATTGCAGGGGCAGGGTTTGAGGGATGTGACATACCACCCCACCAACCTCCATCTACAATCCGACAGGTGACAGAGATAACAAGGTGTAGAGCTGGATGAACACAGCAGGCCAAGCAGCCTCAGTGGACCAGGAAAGCTGATTTTCTGAAGAAGGGTCCAGGCTCATAATGCCAGCTTTCCTGCTCCGCTGATGCTGCTTGGCCTGCTGTGTTCATCCAGCTCTACACCTTGTTATCTCAGATTATCCAGCATCGGCAGTTCCTACTATCTCTGGCATAGGTGACCCTTTGCTGCAAATAGAAACTCACATTCATAAATGAATTGCTATTTTACATCAGCAACTATCTGACTGATTGTCATTGTGACGATAGCGAAAAGAACCATACTACACGAATGCCTCGTCCTCAGCAGTGTACAACCTTAGATCCCTGTCCAAGGAAGTGCTACACTTTCTCTAATGCCCAGTGTAACATAATATCTTGTTAGTGTTCCATGTGGGAGCAATACATGATGGAAAGCCTTCAAACAGTTGAAAACATTATTAACTTCTCTGTTAATACAAAAGCAATGAAAATAACAAACAATAAAAGATCTGCATGTGTTTCAGGGAATAAGACCACTTGCCTTTCAATCAACAACACATTTACAGTCAGTAAATGATCTGCTACACCAAGTTCACTTTTATTGGAACAGAGTGTCAATTAAGCCCAGTCTGGCTTGCTGTGCCAAATATTGCACTGCTCCATCCTGCAGAAGGTAATGTTCCTCCTAAACAAAGTCCTCCTCTTCCTCCTTGGAAGACTGCTGTGGCTATTCCAGCTCCTCAGTGTTCATCACATCCCCATTACACCTGCCCAAATTGTGCAGGACACAGCCATCAGGTACGGACGGTATGCTGTCTGGGTAATACTGTAAGGCTTCTACAGACTTGTCTATGTATCAGAAATTCCTCTTCAGGCCTTTTGTTTGCTCCACGGTGGCCCTGGTTGAAGAATGAACTGCATTGCACACCTATGCTCAATCTCAGTCAGGGTGTTGCATAATGCACTCGTCAATTAGGGTTGCAGACAGTTGGCCATGACTCCCAGTATCAAGCGCTTGCGATTAAGCAAGAACATGAAGGTTCTCAGGTTTATGGGCATTGTAGCAGTTTGTACATGATATCAATGATTACAGTTGACTCGTACTTTGAGGGAATGAAACACTTAGTTGACAAAGTGAGCCATAATATGACATGGTATTCTCATTCTGATGTGTGCCTAATCCATCACAACCTGCACTTGAGGGAAGTCAATCATGTTATCAAAGTTTTGAGGAAGCATTATCAACCTCTAACTCTGATTTCTCTTCACAGATGCTACCAGACATGCTGAGCTTTTCCAGCAATTTCTGTTTTTGTTCATATTAACTAAGCCTAGAGTTCAGTCTACATCACTGACTTCATTGCTGGGAAACAAAATGAAGTGGTGTGATCTGGCAAAAACTGCCTTGGTAAAAGCCTTGATACGCTTGTGAGTTGTGGATTCAGTGATCCCTGACAGGCCGCAGTGGATAACTAAAAGCAATGAACTACATAAAAAGGGTAATGCAGCTGTCACTTTGACAGGATGGCGACCCAATCCTTCGAGCCACCAAATCCTGGTCTAGTAGATGACTTGACTCATTGATTTATTGTCATGAGTACCGAAGTACAGTGTTTATGAGTAGTACAGACAGATCATAGTGAGCGAGGGTGTACCGATCAGAGGTCGTAAAAAGGCTTAGGCATACAGGTCACATTGCACAGAGTGCGTGCTAGGTGAGATCAATGTTAGTAAGATTAGCATTATTTGAGGCTAAAGAGTCCATTCATCTTTCTAATAATGCCGAGGAAGAAGCTGCTTCTGAACCTGTTGGTGCATGTGTTAAGGCTACTGTATCTTCCGCCCGATCCATCAGCAAGGGTTGTCGGAGAGCATCACTGGGTCCAATTCATCTTTATGAAGTTGGCAGCCTTTCTGCAGCTGTAAGCCATGTAAATGGAATCCGTTGATGGAAGGTTGGCTTCCATGATGGTCTGGGTTGTGCGCACCACCTTCTGTAGTTTCGTCTGGTCCTGGGTAGAGCAGTTACCGTACTAGGCCGTTATTTAGCTGGAAAGTATGCTTTCAAATGGCACATCTGTAAAAGTTGGTGAGGGACGTTATGGACATGCCAAATTTCCTGATTCACCCAAGGAAGAAGAGGAGTTGTGCTTTCTTGCAGGTTGCATCTACTTGGGAAGTCCAGGACAGGTCGGTTATTATCCAGCCAGTTCTGTAACAGTGTCCTGAGACATCCTCAGTCTGCGACGGCAATGCACCTCTTCCATCTGAAGGAAATAGCGTCAAGAACAATTGACTCTGGGCTTCCTGTATCTTCCTCACATCCTGATGGGACCTTTAGCTATTACTTCTTCAATGTGGAAGCTTTTTGGCAGCCACTGGAGATCATTGCTGTTCCTCAGCTTGCTGGTGCGTCTGTTTCTCCAGAACTTCTCTGCACATTTGCATCTTCTGCTGCAACCTCTTCATGTGGACTTGTTCCTGGACGTGCTGGTGCATTTGTCCTTTTCATTTCTCTGAGCCTTTGTTGCACTACAGCCACAATGAAAATGAGCCAAGCTGTGGCTATTGGAGCATTGATCATGGCTCCAATGAACCTGTGTGGGGAATATCAGAACTAGAATAGGTTCTTAGTAACATTAGCAGTGAGCATTTGCATCACATGCAAGTGACAGTTTGGTATTGTCCTCCAGGCAGTTGCACATGGAGACTTCGGCAAGGATGGGTCTTTGTTATTGTGGATTTTAGTATGATGCATGCGGAAGAAGGCTTTGCTGCACAACTATAGTAGGACATTGTAAGTGCCAGAGGAAAACTGAAACTTTGACCCTCCTTATTCCCACATCACCAGAGAAAGGCAGCACTGCATACAAGAACGTGCTGTCAAATACATATAGTTCAAGATGAGAGGAACTCAGTTCCATGCCCTTATGGAGTCTATGAGACTTTGGATGGTCCCAAGTTGAAGCTTGGGTGGTGGTGACCATCAATGATACCCCTCCTGCAGTAACCCAGTCCACCAAATACTATTATGTGTTGAGTAGCCATCCTTCATAATTATCGCCCTCTCAGCGTCACATATGCTGCCTACAATCACCACAATAGGCTTCTTCAAATTCCCTACCAAAACAGTGGCTATTGATAACTCCCTTTAACAGTCAGTTAACAGACTCCCCAAGGACTGACAGTGCTCCTCCCAGACTGACTCAGAAAGAACAGCTCTGATTCTTGAGCAACTGAACCCTTGGCTTACCCAACTGTCTTACTGCAATTCCCCAGACTGGCTGCATCGAACTGATAAGACTAACCATGGCCCATTTCTCGAACTGTGGTGATACAGAACCCCTGCCCATTTCAAGTAGCTGACTGATCATATCCAAAACGCTGGACTGAAATTGGGCACTGCCCATGACTTACTGCCCATGACTGACAATAATAGCCATTTATTTGAAGCACATGCAGTGTGTTTGCCACAGATGTTGCAGTAGGTGGAATGTTTTCAGTGCCAAACCACAAGAAAAACACCCCCTTGACAAATCACTGTTGACACTCAGGACTAGGTGCCTGGTTGAAAAGAATGATAAACCTAAATTGAGTCATAGAGTTGTTCAGTATGGAAGACTTATCTTTGGTCAAATTCTTTAATGCCGCCCTGATAGCCTAAACTAATGTAGTCTCATTTGCCAGCATATTGCCCGTATCCTTCTAAATCCTTTCTAACCACGGAGCCATCCAGATGCCTTTTAAATGTTGTAATTGTACCAGCCTCCACCATTTCATCTGGCAACTTATTCCTTACATGCACCATGCTTTGCATGAAAATGTTGCCCCTTAAGTCCCTTGTAAATCTCTCCCCTCTCACCTTAAACTTATGCTCTCTAGTTTTGACTCCCCTACTCCGGGAAAAAGACCTTGGATATTCACCCTAGCCATACCCCTCACGATTTTATAAACCTCTATAAGATCACCCCTCAGACTCCAACACTCTGGGGAAAAAGCCCCAACCTATTCAGCTTGTTTCTATAGCTCAAACCATCCAATCACAGCAATATTCTTGTAAATCATTTCTGAACATTTTCAAGTTTAACATCTTTCCTATAGCATGGAGATCAGAATTAAATGCAGTATTCTAAAAGTAGCCTAACCAATGCCCTGTACTGCCATAACATGACATCCCAACTCTTATACTCAATGATGGCAAGCATACCAAACACCTTCTTCACCTTCTAATTCCGAGAAGAATGGCATTCCAACCGGAACTCCATCGACAAACACATTGATTTGGAGCCAATCTACCATCCTCTGAGAAAAAGAACAGGAAATGACATCACCAATGCAAGGAATGACATCACCAACCCAAGGAAACCTAAACAGATAAATAGAAAGCGGGACATAACACCAGCACTTCGTCGGACACTCACTGATGATGTTACCTAGAATGGTGATGAAACATCTGGGGACAAACCTTACAGCTCAGTGAACCAGCTTACATCTCGAACACAATAAAGACCCACTCTCTTGTGGACTGAGAGGACGAGAGTGCTGTCTTGGAGGTGAAAGGAGGACGTCGGGTTGGCTGTGCACCCTTGCGACCAGTGGATCTTAATGCTGGCTTCGGCCTAACGCTGGTTCAGGGGAGCAGCCAACCTGCAACGATGGCTGCGGCAAGTGCTCGTGCCCCAGGTCAGGGGGTCCGGAACACCATCCGTGTTTCTGTAAAGAAGGTGGATGAAGGTGCACCTGTGGACCGCACCTTCTTCGTGAAGAGGGTCCTGTTGGACTGTTGTGGGTTTGCTGCTGCGGACATTTACTGCCTGCAGGATTTCCCCGGAGGAGGTTTTTACGATGTGACCTTCCGGAGTGCCAAGCTTTGCGAGCGCTTCCCGGAGGTTTTCAAGGAGAAAGGAGGTGAGGGCCCCCTCTCTGTATTGACCGCTGTCCCACTGTTTGTGATGCCAGCGCAGAGGAGCCATATGGTGACTGTACACATGTACAACCCGCATGTGCCAGCAGTTGATGTCCTGACCTTCCTCGGAAGGTATGTGAAGGTGGAAGGGGACCTAACTGACATGGTGGACCCCTTTGGCATCTGGACGAGTAAGAGGCAGGTCAAGGTGACGCTGAGGATGGGCGCAGACGGGAATGTCGCACACCCACCGTCCAGCTTCGCGATCGGCGGGAGCAGGGGCTACCTGACCTATGCAGGGCAACCTAAAGTCTGCCATGCCTGTGGTAGGTCAGGTCACATGGTGGCCGACTGCAAAGTCACCATCTGCAGGGAGGAGGGACACCTTGCAAAGGATTGCCCACGAGAGAGAAGCTGCAACCTTTGCGGGGAAGCGGGCCACTTCTATAGGGCATGCCCGCGGCGGGGTACCACCTACGCCCAGGTCGCCGGCAGGGGAAATGCAGGGCCAGCCCCCCCGGAGGAGAGGAAGGCACCAGGGCCCAGCAAGGACCCCACTAATGTGCAGGAGGGCCAGGCCGTGCAGGAGGGCCCAGCCCTGCAGGATGGGACCGAGGCCAGAAAAGCACCCCTGCAGGCTCCGATCCCCCCCGACAACCCGGAGCCAATGGAGGCGGCGACAGGCGACCCAGGGGGGTGGACAACAGTCCGGAAAGCGAGGAGGAAGGTGCGTCGACGGGCCCAGGAACCGCAACAATCAGGAGGGAAGAGGCAGCTACAGGGGGGCTATAAGAGCTCCTCTGACGAGGAGGATTCGGAGAGGGCCCACCCGAAGCAGAAGTTAAAGGTCTCGAGGGGGAAGGAAAGCAGCACCCCGCTTCCAGGTGACGGGAGGCGTCCTGAGGCTCACTCCGACACCCAGTCAAGTGCCGCTGGAGCACTGGAGGGCCCCCTGGAACTTCCAGGCGGGAAGGAGGAAACAGCACGTCCCCAGCCTGATCCGGAGCCGGACCCTCCTGCCTCCGCACCCCTGACGGGGGGATGCCACCCGGAAGGCAGCACAGACGGTTTCCTGAGCCCAGAGAGCGTCCAGCAGTTAGCCCGGGCAATGGGCATGAAGGGACAGATGGAGGGGCTGGACCTTGGACTTGGGGAGGGTACTGCGGTCACTGCCCACAATGGGGGTACGAATTGCGAGCATTAATGTGCGCAGCGTCAAGTCAACCGCGAGATGTGTGTCCACGTTGGCCTACCTGACCACCATCGAGGCGGACCTCCTGTTTCTGCAGGAGTGCGTGATACCGCACCTCGGCAGGTACGGGAAATGGTCCGGCGCCTGGACCTGTGGGCCTTCGATCTGGTCGGGGGGTAACGACTGTCGCTCCTCGGGCCTGGCTATTCTGCTGCGGGGGCACAACTTCACCATCTCTCAAGTTCAGGAGGTGGTGGGGGGGCGCCTCCTAGTGGCTGACATCACCTACAGGAACGCTCCCCTGAGGCTAATCAACGTGTACGCCCCAGCGGTACGGAGTGAGCGGCTGGCCGTCCTGCAGCGGCTTCCACCCCTGCTGGCTACGTCCAGGACGGTCATCCTAGGCGGAGACTTCAACTGCATCATTGATGCAGATGGAAGATCCGGCGTGGGGACAGCGGGTGGGGGGATTAAACTGGACATCACGTCCAGATTCCTGATGGGCACGGTGAAGGACGCCAAGCTGCTTGACGTCTTCAGCACCCCTGCAGACGGAGCGCAGCAGAGGTACACCTGGTCGCGGCCAGACGGGTCTATCCGCTCAAGGATAGACTTCCTGTTTGTGTCACGGACGTTCTCGGTCAGATCCACTGGTGTCGAGCCGGTGTTCTTCTCTGACCACTGCCTCCTGTTGGCCGACTGTCACTTACAGGACGACCAGCCGGCCAGCAAGGGGACGTGGAAGCTCAACACGACTCTGTTGACCCCAGAGAACGTCGAGGAGCTTAAGAGGGAGTACACCGGTTGGAGAACCGTGAAACCCCTCTTTGAGTCTCCAGGCGACTGGTGGGAGACGGTGAAGGAGAACATCAAGAGGTTCTTTGTCCTCAAGGGTGTTCAGAAGGCAAGAGAGAGGCGGGGAAAGCTGTCGCGACTCCAGAAAAGGGTGCAGAACCTGCTCCTTCTGCAGTTGATGGGGGTCGATGTCACGGAGGACCTCCGCGAGATGAGGGGCCAGCAAGCCTCGCTCTTCGCCGCGGAGGCCTCCAGGATAATCTTCCGGTCCAGGGTCCACTCCGTGGAGCAGGACGAGACGTGCTCGCGTTTCTTCTTTCAGAAGGTGCACAAAGAGAGCTCTGTGCTTAGCCGGCTGAAGGAGGACGACGGCTCGGTGACGTCGTCTCGGCCCGACGTTTTGAGGATCAGCAGATCCTTCTATGCCGGACTGTACGACACGAAGCCCACGGACAGCACGGCCTCCGAGTCGTTCCTGTCGTCTATCACGGAGGTCTTAGACGACGGCACGAGGGAGTGGCTGGACCGGCCGATATCCCTGGACGAGCTGGCCAGAGCCCTCAAGTCCTTGCAGAGGAATAGGACTCCCGGAAGCGACGGCTTACCGGTCGAGCTGTATTCTGCTCTGTGGGGCCTGGTCGGCCAGGACCTGCTGGAGGTGTACGATAGTACGCTTTGGGCAGGGGAAATGTGCAAGTCCATGAGGAAGGGCATCATCACCCTCATTTACAAGAGGAAGGGGGAGAGGGAAGAAATTAAGAATTGGCGTCCCATTTCACTTTTGAACGTGGATTACAAAATCCTGGCCAAGGTCATTGCCAACCGGGTCAGGTCTGTCTTGGAGTCGGTGATTCACCCTGACCAAACCTGTGCTGTGCTGGGCAGGAAGATCGCTGAGAGCCTCGCGCGCATCAGGGATACGATCGCCTATGTACAGGACAGGCGGGTGGACACCTGCCTCGTCAGCCTGGACCAGGAGAAGGCCTTCGACAGGGTCTCTCATGCTTACATGAGGGACGTCCTCTCCAAATTGGGGTTCGGGGAGGGCATCTGCAATTGGATCCGGCTGCTCTACGCCAACATCGTTAGCGCAGTCTCGATCAACGGGTGGGAATCAGACAGTTTTCCTGTTAGATCTGGAGTCAGGCAGGGCTGCCCGCTCTCTCCTGCCTTGTTCGTGTGCTGTGTGGAGCCCTTCGCCGCCTCCATCAGGAAGGACGTGAGCCTGAAGGGCGTGACTATCCCAGGCAGCGGAGGCCTTCAGGTCAAGACCTCCCTGTACATGGATGATGTCGCCGTCTTCTGCACCGATCGTCGGTCGGTGAGTAGGCTGTTGGACATCTGCGGCCAGTTTGAACTGGCCTCGGGTGCCAAAGTCAATAGGGGTAAGAGCGAGGTCATGTTCTTCGGGAACTGGGACGACCGCTCCTTCATCCCCTTCACCGTCAGGACAGACTACCTGAAGGTGCTGGGTGTTTGGTTCGGTGGAGCTGGGGCATGCACTAAGACTTGGGAGGAGCGTATCTCCAAATTTAAGCAGAAGCTGGGCAGGTGGACGCTCCGGTCCCTCTCCATCGCGGGTAAGAACCTGGTTGTCAGGTGCGAGGGGCTTTCGGTACTGTTGTATGTGGCGCAGGCCTGGCCTATTACCTGGACCTGCGCCGCTGCGGTCACCCGGGCCATCTTCCACTTCATTTGGGGGTCGAGGATGGACCGGGTCCGCAGAGATACCATGCACAAAGACCTGGGAAATGGGGGAAAGGGCGTACTGAACGCCACCCTCGCCCTGACGGCTACCTTTGTGTGTGGCTGCATCAAGCTGTGCGTAGATCCTCAGTACGCAAACACCAAGTGTCACTACTTACTGAGGTTCTACCTGTCCCCGGTGTTGCGAAGGATGGGCCTGGCCTCGTTGCCGCGGAACGCTCCGAGTAGTTGGACCGTTCCGTACCACCTGTCCTTCGTGGAGAAATTTTTGAAAGGAAACACCTTTGACCACAAGGCCGTCAGGCAGTGGTCAGCACGTAGTATCCTCAGGACCCTTCGGGAAAAGGAGAGGGTGGATCCCGTCGTGTGGTTCCCCACGCAGACTGCCAAAGTCGTTTGGCAGAATGCCTCATCGCCAGAACTTTCAAACAAGCACAAGGACGTTGCTTGGCTGGCGGTGAGAGGGGCTCTGCCAGTGAGATCCTTTATGCACGCCCGGAATCTCTGCACCACCGCACGCTGCCCTCGAGGTGGCTGCGGGGGGGACGAGACTGTTGATCACCTCCTTCTGGAGTGTGCCTATGCGCAGGAGGTCTGGAGGGGGATGCAGTGGTATTTGTCGAGGTTCGTCCCGAGCAGCTCCGTGACGCGGGACTCCGTGCTCTACGGGCTGTTTCCGGGGACGCACACCGAGACCAACATCAACTGCGCCTGCAGGACCATCAATGCGGTGAAGGACGCTCTTTGGTCTGCCCGCAACTTGCTGGTCTGCCAGCTGAAAGAACTGACCCCGACCGAGTGTTGCAGACTGGCACACTCCAAGGTCCAGGACTACGTGCTGAGGGACGCGCTAAAGCTTGGAGCAGCCGCCGCCAAGGCGCGGTGGGGAAAGACCACCGTATGAGCCCCCTCGTCCAGAAAAGGGAAAAGAATCCTATCTGGTAACTGGGCCCAGCTGGCGCCTTCCCCAACTGGTCAGGGGACCAACTGGGACTGTGCGGGGTGACGACTGCCGGGGCGGTTTCTTTGCTTTGTTTTTTTTTCCCCTTTAGTTGGTGTACGTATCCCCGGGTAACCCGGAGTGGCTTGCATGACTGGGTAGGTGTATAAATGTTTTATTTTTTTGTACATTCTATGAATAAAGTATATTTTTTCAAATAAAAAAAAAAGGTGATGAAACATCTGAAAACTAACCTTCCAGCCAGCGAGCAAACTCAGATCCAGAACCTCAACCTGAGCTATAAATCTTCTCAAAACTCGCTACCTTCTTCACTACCCAGTCTACCTGCAACTCCACTTTCGCCCCATGTCCCTTTGTTCAGCAACACTCCCTATGACCCCACCATTAAGTGTGTAAGTCCTACCCTGATTTGCTCTACCAAAATACAACACCTCACATTTATCTAAATTAAACTCCATCTGTGACTCCTCAGCCCACTGGTCCATCTGATCGAGGTTCTGTTGTACTCTGAGATAACATTCTTCACTGTCCACAATACCATCAATTTTGGTGTCATCTGCAAACTTTCTAATATTCTTACTAATATACTAATAAACTTCCCCCAATATTCACATACAAATCATTTACATAAATGTTGAAAAGCAGTGGACTAAACACCGATCCTTGTGGCAAACTGCTGATCGCAGGCCTCCAGTCTCAAAAACAACCTTCTACCCCATCCTCTGTCTCCAACTTTTAAGTCAATTTTGTATCCAATTGGCTAGCTCCCCCTATGATCTAACCTTGCTAATCATGCAGAACCTTGTTGAACAACTTGCTGAAGTCTATATTGGCAACATCTAACAAAGCAGCAAAACATGAAAAGGAAATACAATGTAAGGGGAGACAGATAAACTATACACATCCAAGTAAGCACAAAGTAAGTGTGTGCTAAGAAAGGAAGTGAAAGACCTTGAGATCCACCTTGGTCCAATATGTGAGATGGGTACTTGCTCCTGTGCACAAAGTGGTCGAACAGTAGTATTACAATGAAAGGTGTGCTCCAAAGTGTAGCACTATATTCCAGCTTAGTCCAAATTGTACCATGACAATGTAGAGAGGTTGGTACAGGTTTGATACCAAGGTCTATGGATCAGGGGTGCCACTTGTCACTGCCAATGGAATTGAACCTGTTATATTCAGGAGTGCTATCCAAGGTAGAAGCCCAGAGGACTGAATGGTAAGCTGGAGCTGTCAAGTTGCCACTCAGATTTCAGGTCAGAAATTGCCACTGTTTCTTTTCGCTGCATTGGAGCAGAGGAAATTACATATAAATGAGGTGAAGTTAAGCAATGAGATGTAAATGTTTGTGTGTCAGCCTCTTGTCAATCAATAACAAGATTCTCATCTCATCTTTCAAACCCTGGGTGTAAGATCAGACTTTGTTTCCTCAATGCTGTTAATCACATTTTTCTAATCTCATCATGTTTTCCCAAGATTGTCTACATTGTTCAGGTCGCTACGAAAATCCACTCTGTGATTCAGGGAAAATCTCAGAGTTAATGTAGTTTACAGTGTTAGAATAGGGGAGTGAAGAGTATTAACTTACTCGAGAACGTAAAAGGATTTGTCAGGAACAAGTATGCTCTTGACTAGTGCTGAGCTATGCATACAATTGTTTCAACTAGCAATTTGTGACCACAGCCGTTTAAATTGGCACTGTTTAGAAATAACATCTTTAGGTACCAGCACAGTAAGAATTACAGATCAGAGCATTAACGCATGTAATGCAGTACAAAGATTGTGTCAAAGGAAAAATGGCTTTTTGGAAACACAGAAATATTACAGGTGTAGATAAGGTGTCCTGAAATTGTAGATGAGCTATGTTGCTGCGGTAATCTACAGTAAACTCCCCTTGCATTTAATCTGTGAATTAAACAGTAGATGAAATAAGTAGAAAATGTTTCAATACACTACAAAGCATTAACTATCCTGTTAAATTTATTACACTGTCCAAAAAATATAAGCGAGATAAAATTTGCCTTCAGAAGTCTTTTTAAGACTTTTTAAGATGTCTTAACATCGATTTTAACAAAAAACAGTAAAATTTTTTGCAGGTTTGGATGGTTAGCAAAGCACATTGTGAAGCCAACAACATGGGCTTTGACTCAATGCACTGTATTTGATGGCCATGATTCAGTCAGGTCGCCATGCCCCCTGCCCCCCAACCACACTATATGTTATCATGCCAGTTCAGATTATAACTACTGAAGTTCCTAAGATCACAATTAACTGCAACTTTTTGCCATCTGCTGCAATTTTTCAGGCATCATGCATGAAAAAGATTGGGAATGCTTTACCTCAGGTATAATGGGGCAGCACAAGGGTGGACGGATAGGCCTGCAGATGAGACTATGGCTACTTATATCAGCAGATTCTGCAGGTGAAGGGGGCAGTGCCTGAATGTTTTTCTTCTAACTCATTTCTTAGTGGAACTGGCCATGATTAAAGTAATAAACATTGAGAGAGCAGGAGGCCTTTAAATGTGCAGTTGTGATCGGCTTCCAATTTACAGAATTGCCCCTCTGCTGCATCACTCCCTCTGATTGGAATCAGAGTCATACTTTGCCCTCTAATCGGCAATCTTCCCACTGGGCAGCCACCAATCGGCCACTGTGATGACTGGGACTTTGTGGGCTCTCACTTTTCTCTCCATTTCTCTCAGCCCAATCATATGTTAAGGTGCAATGCTGTACCTTTAATTCAAACTGTAAAGTATTGAGTAATTACCATCTACTTTGGGAATTTTTCATGTCCATATACAAACAGAATCCGAGTTATTCTGTACATGCTAGGTCTGATTTCCCTTCCTGGGCAGAAAAATGAACTCACCCCACAGGAATCAGTCACAGTCCTCAACTTTCACAAGACATCTCATTAACTGGCTTAAGGGTTCTCTGGGTACACTCATTCTGGTGAGTCTTGCCAGTCCGGAGCAGAAATGTGAAACTGACACAAGGACAGTGCTGAGAGTTTTCAATCATCAAAGCTCTCTTCCACCAGTGGCAGATATTGTAAAATTCTATCTCTTGATTTTCTCGACAATGTATACACGTATATTAATTTAAATTGTTTAAAATTTTATTTTATTTCAATTCATATGAAATATAAGAGCAATTTTTCATTATGCATTAATGTAATGAAACAAAACACCCACAAATGTTTTATATTGGGTGTAAAATAATCACAGTTGTAGGTTATATTGTGTCAAACATAATGACACTCTTTGAAAGGTTTAGTTTAAATGAACAAAGCCATATTAAGTGTTGCAATTTCAATTAAGAATTATATGTGGATCTCACACAAAGACAGAAAAAGAACTTCGATAATACTTAGTGGTCCTTTTTTATGAAAATGGAATGAGAATTATCACCACAAAGTAACATTGGAATTTAAAATTGAAAAATAATTTAGGGTAGTATGTGCTAGTAGAATTTTTCAATTTATGTTTAAACTAGAGCGGTATCCATTAATTTTAAAAGAATAAAAAAAGAATTTTACAATTTGAAAGCAAGTATGCAAAAAGCTGCATTTGTAGTAAACATATTTAAGATTGTAATAAATTCAAGGTCAATTATAAACCTATCCTTCATAAAACAACTAATGTAGTAATGCATTAGAACCTTATTTTGACTTTCAGTATCTCTATGTGTGGGCACATTCACTTTAGTGCGGCTCACTTGTCTGGAGGCGAGGTGTCTCTTTCATGTAATACACCTTCAGATACATGAGAAATGAAAGTTACAACTCAGATGCATTCCCCACAAAGCCCACACAGTTTAGACATATGCAGAGGGATTTCTATCATCACAGATGTACTTTGCAACAATAATTGAGGACAACTGTGAGGATTTTTTTTTGCTTTTGGAGTTATAGCATTTAGAGTGGTTAAGATTCCTTTTGCCAATTTTCTTCAAGAATATATCTGATTTTGAAATTGTTTATCAATATTTTCAAATTAACTGCCAGATGCCTAGCACCAGCCCACCTTTGTTCCCAATCCATCTATTAATCTCTATCTAAAACAACTCTTAGTATCTTGTCATAACGTTTCCTTTATTACTGTTTTCACGAAAGTTTGCACGTCGATGTTACCTAATTTAAAGTATTCACTAAACTACCAGGTCAGTGCAGAGTAGCTTCATAATTAATCATTGCAGTTATAGCACAAATGCAGCCCTCTTCAAGATTCAGGGCCTGATTGAACACTGAAGGAACGTAAAATTCGGGTGTTGACATCCGCCTTGTATTACATAAATACAAGTGTTGCCAAGAAACCAAAACCACTTCACACGAATGTTAAACTTGTGGTGCAAATATACTGCGGTGAATAAAGCAGGACATTTTACCTCCCCTTTCAATTAGATCTGTTCATGCACATTTATGTTTTAAAAGTGTTATCTCACCAACTTCCTGACAGTATGAGCTGATAATGGTGCAGTGAGGGCAACAGAACAGCTGGGACCTTGGTAAACACTGCGAAAAGCAGTGCATTTCTTCCACCAATGAAATTAATGCAACTAAGAAATAAACAGAGCTAGGACTGAGAAGGAGGGTGAATTAGGATGGTTGAATTCAATGTGCAATGTGGTACTCAAAGACAAATGAAGAGACAGAATGTAAGATTGGATAAAGAGAGAAGAAAAGCACAATCAGAAAAAAAATGACTGAACCTAGCTTACTGTGACAAGTTTAACAAGCAATTAATGTGATTAATGTGCAAATGTAGAAAATTCATGAAATCACAAGGTGATGAAAGGTGATCATAATGTTTTTGCAAAACTAAACATAGAGCCATTAATCTGGCTAGCAACTTCTGGCAATCCTTTACTACAGATTTTGGGATGACTTGTATACTAACAGTAGCACACATCATTCAGGAGTAGTTACCTTTTGAGCAAAAATGTATTTCTGCAGTGCCTTTAATGTGAAAAATGTACCAGAGCAATTTTCTAAGAAGTAAAACGATACGGGTAGTTCTGCTACAATGTGTGTTTCGTTTATGTGAAATGGCTTTAACATGATTGACGAATAGTGGACACTGTTTGGATAATTTGAACTTTCTGCTGTACAGGTATAGCTGCTTTTGATTGCAATTTCACTATAATACAATTTTCTATGGTGATTTTCTATCACGCGAAGTTACACAAGAAAGCAACTACTGCGTTTTAGGAGAATTACCTGTACAGAAATAAGTGCCCTGCTTTGGAGGGAGAATTAGATTGTAAACAACATTATTTATCACAGTCTGTATATTTTTGCAAAATTATTTTGTAACCAACAATTGGTGAGTAAATATGGGTGTTTTTGTGGGAAGGATTGTCGGAATGCTGCCACCGCAGTAGAAAAGGCTCTCTTAACAAAATGATTGACAATAATATTGGAATGATTATCTAAACTCACGTTCTTTTGAAAGAAGACTGTTGTATTCCTTAATTCTTCAAAACTGTAACATGAACCATTTCTCACTAATATCTCAGTGAATCTCTCCAAGCTACAGCAGGTTGCATCAGGAAGAACATCCACATTTTGACTCACTTACAAAGTAAAGCTCTTTGAAATCCCTAATTAAGCATGTCTAACCATTGCTTGTCATTTCAAACCGTACTATTTTTCCAAGTTCAAGGAACATCTCTGCTGCTGTAGGCCACAGGATTGACTGTGAGAATTCTTATATCCACCTGCACACAGCTGATAATACTGAGCAGCCTGGGAAAATGAGCAGTCAGGCAAAATTGTTCCCATTCCTCTAACCATTTCCATGAACTCAATGAAAAGGGATGCAGACCACAATATTTGTTAGCCTCGAATTAAATACAAGTGGATACAGTAATCTGTACAAAATAACATACTGGTGACTTATGTGACAAGATATTAATGGTTGCTTCACTTTCATTGCCATGGTAAATGCAGTTAAATTGGTTTTCAATATTAGGACACAAATTTCTGACAACCTACATCTGCACTATATCTTCTGACAAACCTATCTATCACATTCATTCTAATAAAATAATGTGTGAAGCTGGATGAACACAGCAGGCCAAGCAGCATCTCAGGACCACAAAAGCTGACGTTTTGGGCCTAGACCCTTCATCAGAGATGGGGATGGGGTGAGGGTTCTGGAATAAATATGGAGAGAGGGGGAGGCGGACCGAAGATGGAGAGAAAAGAAGATAGGTGGAGAGGAGAGTATAGGTGGGGAGGTAGGGAGGGGATAGGTCAGTCCATGGAAGACGGACAGGTCAAGGAGGTGGGATGAGGTTAGTAGGTAGGAAATGGAGGTGCGGCTTGGGGTGGGAGGAAGGGATGGGTAAGAGGAAGAACAGGTTAGGGAGGCAGAGACAATTTGGGCTGGTTTTGGGATGCAGTGGGGGGAGGGGACGAACAGGGATGGTTTTGGGATGCAGTGGGGGAAGGGGAGATTTTGAAGCTGGTGAAGTCCATATTGATACCATCGGGCTGCAGGGTTCCCAAGCGGAATATGAGTTGCTGTTCCTGCAACCTTCGGGTGGCATCATTGTGGCACTGCAGGAGGCCCATGATGGACATGTCATCTAAAGAATGGGAGGGGGAGTTGAAATGGTTTGCGACTGGGAGGTGTAGTTGTTTGTTGCGAACTGAGCGGAGGTGTTCTGCAAAGCGGTCCCCAAGCCTCCGCTTGGTTTCCCCAATGTACAGGAAGCCACACCGGGTACAATGGGTACAGTATACCACATTGGCAGATGTGCAGGTGAACCTCTGCTTAATATGGAAAGTCATCTTGGGGCCTGGGATAGGGGTGAGGGAGGAGGTGTGGGGCAATTGTAGCACTTCCTGCGGTTGGAGGGGAAGGTGCCGGGTGTGGTGGGGTTGGAGGGCAGTGTGGAGCGAACAACGGAGTCACGGAGAGAGTGGTCTCTCCGGAAAGCAGACAAGGGTGGGGATGGAAAAATGGCTTGGGTGGTGGGGTCGGATTGTAGATGGCGGAAGTGTCGAAGGATGATGCGTTGTATCCGGAGGTTGGTGGGGTGGTGTGTGAGAACGAGGGGGATCTTCGTTGGGCGGTTGTGGCGGGGACGGGGTGTGAGGGATGTGTTGCGGGAAATGCGAGAGACGCGGTCAAGGGTGTTCTCGACCACTGTGGGGGGAAAGTTGCGGTCCTTGAAGAACTTGGACATCTTTGATGTGCGGGAGTGGAATGCCTCATCCTAGGAGCAGATGCGGCGGAGGCGGAGGAATTGGGAATAGGCGATGGAATTTTTGCAGGAGGGTGGGTGGGAGGAGGTGTATTCTAGGTACCTGTGGGAGTCGGTGGGCTTGAAATGGACATCAGTTACAAGCTGGTTACCTGAGATGGAGACTGAGAGGTCCAGAGAGGTGAGGGATGTGTTGGAGAGGGCCCAGGTGAACTTGAGGTTGGGGTAGAAGGAGTTGGTGAAGTAGACGAACTGTTCGAGCTCCTCTGGGGAGCAAGAGGCGGTGCCGATACAGTCATCAATGTAACGGAGGAAGTGGTGGGGTTTGGGGCCTGTGTAGGTGCGGAAGAGGGGCTGTTCCACGTAACCTACAAAGAGGCAGGCATAGCTGGGACCCATGTGGGTACCCATGGCCACCCCCTTTGTCTGTAGGAAGTGGGAGGAATCGAAAGAAAAGTTGTTGAGGGTGAGGACGAGTTCGGCTAGGCAGATGAGGGTGTCGGTGGAGGGGGACTGGTCGGGCCTGCGGGACAGGAAAAAGCGGAGGGCCTTGAGGCCATCTGCATGCGGAATACAGGTGTATAGGGACTGGACGTCCACCTATCTTCTTTTCTCTCCATCTTCGGTCCGCCTCCCCCTCTCTCCCTATTTATTCCAGAACCCTCACCCCATCCCCCTCTCTGATGAAGGGTCTAGGCCCGAAACGTCAGCTTTTGTGCTCCTGAGATGCTGCTGGGCCTGCTGTGTTCATCCAGCTTCACACTTTATTATCTTGGATTCTCCAGCATCTGCAGTTCCCATTATCTCTATCACATTCATTCTGTTTCCCTGAGAAATTGTATTCCACTGTTTGTTCTGCTTTTCGTCACTCCCATGTAGCAACTGCAATGTTTATACTGTTCTTCAGGTTGGGGAGATTAGACCTGCTTTATATAATTCCTATGGAGTATATAGAATAAACAATTTGGAATTTCTAGTTTCTGTAAATTTACTTCAGCTTTCCTTTCTCCCAATAGTAGGCTAATTAGTAGCATTTATTTCAATTGTGCGAAATTTTATTATAGGAAATTGTGAACAACAATAAATACTGTCTGAATCCAACTTAACGTCTAGGCTCTGATAAGCTAGTGTTAAAATTACTGCCAGACTGGGAATTACCCCATTAAATCCAATCGTCAGTATCTAATTGGACTTAGCAGAAACCAATTTTGCAGAATTAAGGAAAAAGGTACCATTTGACTAATTTTGTGAAGCAGACAACAAATAAAAGTCAGAAAACAAATTTTCTGACAAGAACTTATGATGTCCTTGACAGTTCACAAGTTGCATTGCAATTTTTGAGACGAACTATGGTATTTATGTATGTGTAAGTTTAAGAAATTCTAGTGTAAAATCTTCCGTGATTAACCAGCAGAGCAGAGAACAAAGACATTTCTCCATCAGCTATATACTATGAATAACCAAAGTCATCCAATAGAAAGGGTGGGGAAAGTATGCTTCACATACTGAAAGGGTTAACCAAAGTCATCAGCTTTTATTCTATCCAAGAATTTTGAAAGATGAACGTAACACAAAAAAGAAGAAAGGGGTAGGAAAACAGTAGCTAGAATGCAAAAGTAATAAAAGTTATAAAAATGCAGGAAACACAATTATTTGGAACATGTGGTTTGCATTTCTGAAAAATGAACAAGCTGTTTGTGGTTAAACTGTCTAATCGGCTGTTATCAACCCTACTCTACTTTCGAGATCATAATTTACTGGATATTTCAGCTACTGTGGCACATTAACTATAGAGGAAAGGGAAAGCTTATCTTTAGGAAGAACATTTCCAGTGCTGCCGTACTCACAGTACATCTGGTTCTTCTGTTAGCGGCAGTTAAATTGAAATATTTCACAGTATGTGTCAGAAACATGCATAATGGTAATTATGACAGATCTGATTAAACCCGAGTGCCACCAGCTCCCTGGTTGACTTGGGTTGTGCAGGTGTGACCTTCTGAGTCTGCGTGTGTAAATAAAATTAATTACAAGAAGGGGCTATGACTCTGTGACATCACAAAGCAGAGGAACTCCCAAGGGGGAGACCTAATGGAATATTTTCCCTCAGACTAATAATATAGTTCATATTGACTTGTGGTAATTAGTGGATCATTAAAGCAGTTTTCCCGAAGTATTTGGCTGACTGATCAGATTAGTGAAAATGTTCTTCAGAACAAGCCCCTGTGTGGTCTGCCAGAGGAAAAAAAATATGCAACACAGCTTTTGCAAAGATGGAGATAAGCCATTGGTTCATCACACTCTAGTGAGCATGCTCAAGCCTATAATTTTAACATGCCAGGCCTGCACAGGACTTGTCACAGATGGCAGGCTTGACAGTTCCTGTCTGTGGCGTTGATACACAACAGTTCAGCACAGGATCAGTGACATTCTGTCTCATTAGACCCACGCTAATTATCACAGCTAGTTTCAGGGGAAACCATGTGTTGAAATGGTCAATTTAAAGGAGTTTTTGCATCAACAAACCAGTAATAAAGATTAGATACCTTATTATACAGCAAAATACCGGCTAAAAAGCTAACTTATTGTGCCAGAAGCACAGTTGTTACATCACAATGAAATTTATATTTTGAAAACAAAATGCAAAAACATTTCAGACTTTTTTTTGTTTTATTAATTACTCAGACTCGCTCCCCACTCCTTTCTCTCTACAGAACCTTTCAGCCTGGATGAGACAGTTCAATCAGTAATCTCTCCAGAGGAAAGAACAAGATTTCAGTTGCAGAAACAGGGTGGTCCATTTACAAAATGGTAGACCATCATGACAAGCTCTTTTCCCCACTTGATGCAATATATTGTTAAAGTTAATCTGAATCCTTTCACTGTTGGCTCAGTAGAGAATTGACTAAACTTTTCCAGACTATGGCAGTTGATTATGACAGAAAAGTTCTCTTGGGACTAGAACACATGCTGCACTATTGGTCTGGAGTTCAGGACCGGGCTCTATTGGCAAACAGTTACCAGGTTTAAATTACTTTTAGTCAACACCAAATACACAAAATAAACCTCCAACTTTTAGATCGGGCTGTTAATATATGAATGGCAGTCATACTCTTCTTCTTACCTCCTGTATGGATATTTCTAATTCTAATATCAATTAAGTCCCTCCCTCCCTGTAAAAACAGCAATATCAGTTTTATTCCTGGAATAAAAGCTGTGGGTGTTACTAATGTGCGGTTTATAAATGGCAAAACTGTGCCACCCACGCCATTAGAAATTTGAGTTATGAAAAGCTATAAGTTTAGAGAATCCAGATTTCCTCTGTATACATTGCACATTTCTGCTCAGCAACTTCTGTTTTTCATTGTAAAACTCAATTTGTGGAGTTGTAATAAAATTTTTCCTACAAGTTAAATGTCAGACTACATAGCAACAGTTTTTCTACAGGCAATAACATTTAAGATGGTTAAGTGTTTTTAAATGGCTTTTGAGAAATCTAATCTGTATTTCCACACCACATGACTGAAAATTTCACACGACTGGTTTGCCAATATCCTTCATTGAAAGTTAATGTTGGCAAGGTTCTCAGAAGTAAGTGAAGTCTACATTAAAGTATATCTGTTTGTTGCCCATGCCACATACATATCCTTACTCCAGTGATATTCAAAAATTTTGTTTTACCTTTATGCACTTTTGAGTTTTAATTTTCTACTCAGTACATTTGCTTAGTAAGAGGCAGACAATGTCCTAGTGGTATTTTTGTTGGGCTATTAATCCAGAGATCCAAGTAATGTTCTGGGCACCCGGGTTCAAACAGTAGACAGTGGAGTTTGATTTCAATAATAATCTGAAATTAAGAGTCTAATCATAATCATGAAACCATTGCATTGCAGATTGTTAGGAAAAACCCATCTGGTTCACTAATGTCCTTTAGGGAAGGAAATTCGCCACCCTTACCTGATCTGGCCTACATGTGATCCAGGCCCACAGGTTGACTCTTAACAGCCCTCTGGGCAATTAGGGATGGGCATTAAATGCTGCCTAGCCAGTGATGCCCATGTCCCATAAATGAATAAAAATAATTCCCATTCTGTGTTCAGCTATTCTGCTCATTACTTATGGAAAACACTGCCATCCACTACAGGTTGCATCAATACAAAGTCTCAAATTTGAAATTATACCATTCCATGATCTCTCACGACAGTTCATAGCAAGCATGTTTTTAAAAATCTCAGCGAAGCAGCGCCTACGTGACTGATCACTGACAAGTGTTACTAGATGGCCTCCATGTTCCATTATCATATTAGTTACTGCCACACCATCTGATGACAGTGATTCTTACTTTTTTTTCCACGTTCCATTTACCAATAGTTGATATCAGTGTGTGGGCTGTCCACTTTTGTAGAGGGGAATGTCATAAAATATGTTGGAGCAACTTGTACCTAAATAAGTTTTGCCATGGAACAGCAGCAAGAGTTTAGCATTTGTGCATTTCTCAGACCTGAGGAAGTGACTGACTTATTTTCGATTGACTACTCCATCATTCCATGCCAAGATGACACGTTCTACCCTCAGTAAATGTGACATCATCCAAAACCCAGTGGCCATCACCTCTGTGCTTGCTGGCCAAAATAGACTCACTGTTAAGCAATGCTTCAATTTTAAAACTCATATCTTTTCCCAAGCTTCTCCATGGTCTTACATCTCAATATTTCAATAATTTCTTCCAGCTCCACAACCTTCTGAGGTACCTATGATTCTCGACTTGAGCATCTTTGATTTAAGTCACTCCACCATTGGTAGCCATGTCTTCAGCTGACAAAGCTCTAAGCTTTCTAATTCTCTCTCTTTATTTATCTGCCACTCTTTGTACTCGTTTTCCTTTAAGATACTACTTAAAATCTAGCTGATCTACCCTGAATTCTTTCCATGTGGACTTTTTAAAAATTCATTTGCAGGTCATAGGCGTCACTGGCCAGCAGCATTTATCACCTATCTCTACCTGCCTTCTTGAACCACTGCAGTCCACCTGCTGTGGGTTGACCCACAATGCCATCAGGGAGGGAATTCCAGGATTTTGACCCTGCAACATTGAAGGAATAGTGATGAATTTTTAAGTTAGAGTTGCAAGTGGCTCAGAGGTGTGGCACTCCCATGTATCTGCTGCCCTTGTCCTTCCAGACTGAAGTGGGCATGGGTTTGGAAAATAAGAA
This sequence comes from Stegostoma tigrinum, assembly GCF_030684315.1. Lineage (NCBI taxonomy): Eukaryota > Metazoa > Chordata > Chondrichthyes > Orectolobiformes > Stegostomatidae > Stegostoma > Stegostoma tigrinum. The sequence continues at coordinate 104,934,136 of NC_081355.1, forward strand.
TTTTCAGCAAATTTCTGCAGTGTTTCTTGTAGATAGTACACACTGCTGTTACTGAGCATCAGCGGTGGAGAGAGTGGATGTTTGAGGATATGGTGCTAATCAAGTGGGTTGCTGTGTCCTAGATGGTGTCAAGCTTCTGGAATGTTGTTGCAGCTGCGCCTATCCAGGCAAAGTGGGGAGTATTCCATCACATGCCTGACTTGTGCCTTGTAGATGGTACAGAGACTTTGAAAAGTCAGGAGGTCTGTTATTCACCACAGTGTTCAAAGCCTCTTAACTGCTGTTATAGCCACAGTATTTATGTGATAATTCCTTTTGTGTTTCTGATCAATAGGAACCCTGGGCGTTGACAGTGGGAGAGTTAATGATGATAACACCATTGAAAGTCAAAGTGGTCAGACTGTTTCTTATTGTCTCTTAAAGTCTGGTATTTGTAGGCGCAAGTGCTCCTTGCCACTTGTCAGCCCAACCTTGGATATTGTCCAGATTTAGTTGCATTTGAATATGGAATGCTTAAGTGTGTCAGGAGTCAAGAATGGTGCTGAACATTGTGCAATCATCGGCAAACATCCTCACTTCTAACCTTATGATCGGGAGAAGGTTATTGATGCAACAGCAGAAGATGGTTGGGTTTAGGACATTACTCTTAGGAACTCTTGCAGAGATGTCCTGGAGCTGAGATGACTGACCTCCAACAAATACAACTATCTTCTTACGAGCCAGATATGACTCCAAACAGCTCAGACTTTGCCTCCTCTCTTTCATTCCAGTTTTGCTAGGGTTCCTTAATGCCACGCTCAGTCATATGCAATGTCAAGACCTGTCATTCTCACCTCAACTCTGGAATTCAGCTCTTTTGTCCACGTTTGAACCAAAGCTGTGATGAGGTCAGGTCGTTTGGTAGCTTCACCAGCTTGACACTTAATTTTTAGGTATGCTCAGTGCTGCTCCTGGCATGTCCTCCTGTATTCTCCATGAACCAGAGGTTGATCCCCTGGCTTGATGGTAATGGTTGAGAGGGGAATATGCTGGGATGTGAAATTGCAAATTGTGCTGGAGTATAATTCTGCTGCTGTTGACAGTCCAAGCACCTCACTGTTGCGCAGTCTTGAGTTGCCAGATCTGTTTGAAATCTATGCCACTTAGCACAGTGATAGCACGGACAACATATGGAGGGTATTCTCAATGTGAATGTCATCTCTGAAAGGACTGTGTGGTGTTCACTTTTACCTTTACCATTATGGACAGATGCATTTGCAGCTGGCAGATTGGTAAGGATGTGGTCAAGTAAATTTTCCTCCTTGTTGCTTCCCTCACTGCCTGTTGCAGACCCACTCTAGCTGTTATATCCTTTAGGACCCGACCAACTTGATCAGTACTACTGCTGCCGAGCCACTCTGTGTGGTGATCATTGCAATCCCCACTCACAATACATCTTGTCTCCTGGCCACATTATTGCTTCCTCCAAGTGTTGTTCAACTTGGAGGAGTACTAATTCCTAAGCATGGTAATCAGCAGGAGTTTCCTTGCCCATGTTTAACTTGTAGCCATGAGGCTTCATGGTGTCTGGAGTCAATAGCGAAGACTCCCAGGGCAACTCCCACCCGAATGTATCCCACTGAGCCGTCCCCTCTGCTAGGCCTGTCCTGCTGGTGGGACAGGACATATCCAGGGATGGTGGTAGTGATGTCTGGGATATTGTCTATATGGTGCGATTCTGTGCATATGACTGTCAGGCTATTGCTTGACTAGTCTTTGAGACAGCTCTCCCAATTTTGAGCCCCCAGATGTTAGTAAGAAGGACTCGACAGGGCCAATGGGGCTGTTTCTACAGTTGTCATGACCAGTGCCTAGGTTGATGTCAGGTGGTTTATTCATTTTCATTTCTTTGTTGAGGCTTCATAGCAATTGGTACAATTGAGTTGCTTGTTTAGCTATTGCTGAGGCAGCTGAGAGTCAACCACATTGCTGTGGATCAGGAGTCCCATGTAGGTCAGTCCAGGTGAGGAGGCAGCAGATTTCCTTCCATAAAGGACATCAGTGAGCAAGATGGGTTTTTCATGACAATCCGCAAAGGTTTTGTTGTCATCAGTTGATTCTTAATTACAGATTTTTTTTTGTAATGAGTTGAAATTCCATGAGCTGCAATGATGGGATTCGAACCTGGGTCCCCAGAATATTAGCTGGACTGTTGGATTAATAATCTAGTGATAATACCACTAGGCCATCGCTTCCCCTTAATTGGTAGCAACAGTCAGTCACGCAAACAGTCATTTGGCAGCACAGAATGAGTATTGCAAAGAACAAAAACATTCTTTGGTGAAGCTTTTTGTCTTGTGCTCAATAGAACATCTCACAATTAACAACAATTCTACTATCTGAAAGGGAAGTGCTAGTTGATTGGCAAGTGGGTTCTGTTTGGTAGAGGAGTTGCCATGGAGAATGCACCAGTTATTGATGACTGACAGCTAGCAGCTAAACTTGTAATAATTTGACCACCAATCTTTTCCTTCAGTAGTGAGGTAGATTAAAAGGAGGGTGCCTTGAAAATAGCTAGTACTCTTGTACAATTTTGTTCCTTGATTAAAAAGCTGCATAAAGCACTTGTGACACATTACAATGAGGCCACAGGGCAGCAAGTTCTAAATGAACAACATTTTAGGCTCTTTAAGCTGCTTAAATGATTCCTGGTGGAGTGAAAAGGTTGATGTTTCAATATGTTCCAAAACACGTTGGAAAAATTGTTAGGTTTCACTGCACATTGCAAGAAATTGAGACTCTCCTTCCTGTCCAACCCTGTCAGAAGAAAGCTTAAGCATAGAAAGAGAAGTGTAAAAAGTGCTGTAGAAAGTGCTCAGGAAACTCAGCCGGTCTGGCACTATCTGGAGAGAAAATCAGGGTTATCATTTCAAGTCTAATAACTTCTCTTCTTCTTTAGCTTCTCTATCTATCTGTGTCCACAGATGCTGCCCAATATGCTGAGTTTCACAAGCACTTTGTTCTTCCTTCAGATCCCCAGAATCTGAAGTACTTTGAATAAACGTAAATACAAATTGTTGTTTGGTAGCACAGAACTTGAGTTTTGAAAAAAAAGGCATCCTATTGAAGTTCATCAGCTTATGCTGATCAGGACAGAATCACAAGAATACCAAATTTCAAAGGGATCAAAAATTCAATTCAAAATGAGAAGATAATGCTCATTAATTCAGAGACATTGTTTCACCATATTAGGATTTTATGCTCAACATCCATTAAAAAAAACTGTTAGTCACTAAAACATAGAAAATTTTGAGATTGTATACTTATGAAATTTTCATGTTCTATAATGAATATACCTCTAAATATATCTTTTTACCATACGTGATTTCCATATTTTATGAAGTACAATACCATTCTAAACCCACAACCAGACAATGCTCAGTTTATTACCATAGTTTCACATTGTTACTTCAAACAATATTCATCTCTCTCCCGGTCGAGTTATCACCATAAATATGTTCACGAATTCTAAGGTTGTGTAAAGCACTTTTGTTCTGATTCTGCAACTCTGAAACCACAGTACTTTGTTATAAGCATTCCACTCACTGCAAATATATCTTCCAATCTTAAAAGCACACAATCTTGAATTTATTAATCATGTTATAAATACCCAATTCTCCACTTAACCTTCAGTGCCAAACGCAAAGCATTGTTTTGCCACTTTTAAATGATTTTTCAGAGAAAACAGCTACTGTTGGAAGACTTCTCCCAAGTTTTCATTGACGAAAGTGGATCGTAAATGTGGATGCTAAATTTTTATCGGGACCAGGAGTAATGGGTATCACTGTATCAGGATTTCTGTTTGAACTTGGAAGTTCCTGTGCCAAAAGCCAAGCCTGATGAAGAACTGGATCTCTGCAGCAGATTATTTTGACTTGCCAGTGAACTTGGAAATCCTTAATGATCTGCTGTCCTTCAAATGATGTACGTTTACATCATGTCCACATAATGGAAAGGTTTCCACTGTACTTACTGTGCAATTCAAGGCAAGATCTAACAGGTGGCACTGAATTTATCATGTGTTCCATGGCAGACATTTGAGAGACATGTTCCATTAAAATAGACAAAAGACAGGCGATAAGATTTAACCACAGTACTCTAATGGAAGGAAGTTAGCCACACATAAATCTTCAATATGTAGAAACCTCCCTTTGATACAGGAGTTCTCGCTCTGGGTGTGTTTTGTGGCAGACTATATATTCATTCAGCAAGCGGCACACATACTCCCCTTCCTCATGAAATATATTATGTAATATTACATAATGTCTCCCTTTCTGAACAGTCACATGTACAAAGAAATATACCTGTGTTGCTGTATGAACAGAAGTAAAGCCTGATGTTGTCAAGATCTATACAAAGCAGTATCCTAACTCTTAGCGTAAAGGAAAATAATAATTTGATTTCTTGGTCATGTATTCTGCCTTATCACTGATTGTGTGCTATGTATCCTTTGAGTCCTGAAATTGTGTTTACATTCACTGGTGATAAATAGTGCCGTCAACTGAAAATTGTCATTATGACATATACTAGCAGTTCATGTAGGATTTGAAGTCTTAGCATTATGCACCCCTTCCACAGACTCGATCAAAATGCTATTCAAGTTGGTTTTCTTGAAGATGGTAAATAGCGTCACTTGGAGGTATCTTCCAAAACTCTCTTTTCATTCAAGAGTTACTGAGGCCTAACTTCTGTAATGCGTACAGTTATTTGTGTTGAGCAGTAATAGTGACACAGTGGACAATTTTCATATTCAGGTCAGTTTATATTATTGGACACGTGAACAACATTACAGCTTAGTTATAAATAATTCTTATGAAACTAAGAAAATATATATTTTATGATGGTCATTGCTTTGACATATTCCTTCATTTTTTTGTCTGTTTACCTTATTGTAGCTACACTCTGAGATGAAAATAAGCTCATGCTAGAACCTGAATGACTTTTATATTATTGTCTGACGTGAGCTTGAACTGAAGGAATATCCTACCAGCTGGCATTGTTAGTTGTCCACTTTTTTTGCAGCTGTAAATGGTCACCATAAAAGAAGTTCAATCCCCAAACACTGGAGAATTTTGCTTTTTACAGTCAAGTATGTATGGGTTCAGACGACGGTGGGAAGTTAAATTCCCTGAAATTATCAGGAAACTAACTTGATCTTCCCGAAGCAAAGAAAGAACTCAGTTGGATCTCTCGGGTAAATAGTGAAATTGCTTAAGAAAAGAAATAAGAATAATTTTAACTATTAGTTTTGAGGATTTTACGAACAAGGTGCTGGCATCCTGATTTGTCAGAAAAATTATCAGGGTGGCCAAGGTGACTGCACAAACGGAAAAACTCCTTCTGACGAAGTGACAAACAGATCATTTACAATGAACAGTTCCTGTGACGGCCATATGAGAGACTGCTGTTAAAAGCCCTTCTTTCAGACAATACTATCATCTGGGATTGCCAACTTCTTAGAAGGCAATTTTCTTTTCTAGAACTTCATTAATCTTCAGTTGCAGTGCCGTCTGTCAGGCTTCTTCAAGGACTGCTGCATATCTGTTGCATCCCTGGCATCTCTGATGGGGTGCAAAAGGAGCAAAGTTACTGTCAACAGCATGAGCAGGGTCAACACCTTAAGTTGCTTGCTCCTCAGCCATATCACATTAGACACGGCAAAGGTCTGGGCATCAAGCTGGGGGGAGATGAGACCTCACAACACAGTATGAATAGACGGAGAATCAGTTTCCTCAACATGAATGATCACGGTGCTTCAGTGTCTTAAGACAGATTATTGCAAACATCTGCAGTCTCTTGGGCAAGACCTTCTTCTCTATAGTGCAGATGATTTGCATTGGCAGTGACTAATTGATGTGATTTGTCATGACAGAACTGCCCCTCCAAAAAAACACAACTTCTGCCTCTCACCAAGTTCAGTCTTTTGTTAAAGGTGAGGAAGGGTGTTAATTTGTTTGGGGAAGATGCAAGGACATCATTTGTAGGGAGTGACTGTGAGGAATGGGTGCAAGAAGGTAATAGGGCAATATATAGTGAAATTGTTTACTGCTCAGATGGGGATGTGATAAGTTGTCTGTACAGAGAGGTAATGTTATGTGCTTTATTGTCCTGAAGTATGCTGACAACATCAAACTGCGGGGTTCTAAATGTATTTTGGAAGTTACCTGTCATTCTGCCCTGAGCTCCTGAGTCCTGGTGGCACATGTCGCCAGATTAGAGGGGCCTCATATTTGCTGGTGACATTCACCTTCCACTACGCCACCTTGTTTTGAGAGGCTGAGGCTGGCCTCTTCTCCCTGTCCTTTGGAAAGGTCATGTTCCTGCAGCCCCTCAGATCTCAAAACAAGACTACTGGGGAAGAGTGTCAGATGCAGAAGACAGCATGGTCACGTGGTCAGTGCAATTCTAAAGATGCTTCAGTATCAAACATCTAAGAGCTGGTCACCATTTGTAACTCATGCTGGGAAATCCATTTGTTCACAGAATGAACATGTTATTCCCCTCCCCCCATCTCCTCCCACTCCTCTACCTGTTTGGGGATCCTGGAGGTAGGATCTAATGCTGTGACTCTCAGCAAAAACCTTGACAAAACCTACCCAGCATTCACTTTCCCAATCTACAAATGTTTCTGCCATTTTGAATGGGACTGTTGATAATACTCTTCCCTATAACACTTAAAAACTACTTTTTCCAATATGTTCATTAGCTTCAATTAGTAATTATTGCTGCTTAGTGATTGTAGTGTCGTACATACTACAGTACAAATAAATCTAAGGTCAATAAATGAAGAAGGAGCAAATATTGTGTGCTTTCAGCTATTTTTGGAAACAAACAATAATATGCTGAAAATGTTCAGAAAAACTTGGAACAACAACATCAACATAATATGACTGTTATTATACTTCTTATTGATCATGAAAACTAAATTTGCATTTACATAACACCTTATTGTGTCCCTAAGATGCCGAAAATCACTCTATATCCACATAAGTTACTTTTAATTACTTTTAATCATCATCACTCTTGTGATGCAGGAAATACCAACAGCAGATTTGAAAGACGCTGCAATCATTCAAACAGATACATTCACCCCCATAAACTCGCACGCAAAAGATTGTCCAACAAAGCTATTAAAATCTGAATGCTGTAACATTGAAAATGGTCATTTCCATATTCAAATGATAAAAAGAAAAGTAATCTTTTAAAATATAAATGGAAAACTATATTAAGTTTACTTTCGATGAGCAACTGGCACCCACATATGTAGCAAAACTACTTGGTTCACAACTGTTCTTCATATCATCCAAATCAAACATTTTCTGCTATGAAACAACCTTTCGTTTCATAATACAAAAGTGTCAACACAGTGCATGTTCTGCATGATGGTCAATTAGTTTCAGCATATCGTAAAAACAGATGACTGACTGATTAATCTATTTTTAGTAGGGTCATCTAAAGAAAGAAAGCAAGATATCCAGAACAACTTTGTGCTTTTCTTCCAACATTTGCATCCAGCCAGAAGGCCTCTGGAACAAACACGTCATCTAAAAGGCAGCAGCCCAGCAATGCAACAATCTCTTAAAATTATGTAAAAGTCCCAGTTTAAAACACATTCTCAAGTCCTAACTCAGAGGTGAGAGTGCCACCGACTGAGCTAAGCCAACACTTTATTGCACTGAAGGTCCACACATTGAACATAAAACAGTGAACCAAGATGCAAGGGCTACTTCAATTAATCTTGAACTCTTGACACTCTACCAGAAACTTTCAGCTCTGACTCGCAAGAGTTGTTTCCTTTAAAGAAATTGGATACCTTCAGTAAGTTTTGATGCCTACCTAGATTGCTGGTCAGGTGGAATTATTCCAATTGAAGAGAAGCACAAGAACAATCCCATTTTTCTCACTGATATTAACAATTAAAAAGCCATTTAAAGCAAATCATGACAAAGTCTCTGAGCCATACTAATCTACCTTCTCTATGCAAATATAATCTCTAGTTCTCCTCAACTCAAATAGCAGTAAGTAGAATGTCATACAAAACTATTAAAACTGTTTATGATTACATTGCAAATGGTCATTTCTATAATCAAAACAGTAAAAATAAATGTAATATGATAAAACATAAAACTACATTAAGTTTGCTTTTGATGCATAACTTGTACTGACAAATGAGGCAAAAGTGCTTGGTTCACATTTACTTTCCTTATCAGCTATATTGAGTATTATGAGCCATGAAGACTTTTTACAATATAAGCGACTAAACAGCAAAGGTTCTGAATGATGGTCAATTAGTATGAGCTTATCAGAAATCAACTTTGTCGTACAAGCAGACTGCACCTTTTTCTTACCTGGCTCTTTGTTGCTGCAACCTTAGCAAATAATGCTTGGGACACTTTGGCCCTCTTCATTTCCTGCTGAATCTCATCGTAAATGGAAGCATTAATATTAAGTGCACAGCCTTCCGATTTACCATTCCATTCAGTTGTAATGGAGGACGTTTTGACCTAGATAAAGGTTTAATCTCAGTTAATAATATACTATAAGAAAGAAGTATAAACACAAAGGGAATATCTCCCTGCTGATAATGCCTTAATGGGATTCTTCCACTATTATAAAATACACATAACTTACAAAAAGTACACGCTTGAGTGAATTACGGTGGTTATCTGGAACTTAGCACAATCAGCACTTTTCTTCCCAAAGTCTGTGGGAGAGGACAATTCCTAAATATGTTTAAGTACATTCAGAATGAGACATCACTTCCCAAATTATGATTTGCAAGTGTCTACAATGCTTTCTGTAATTTGCTGATTACCAATTAATTATCGGTATACTGTGCAGTGAAACTTGTTCACCCTCACAGAATTAAAGGATACTTTGCACTCATATGTTGCCAAATTGAAATGCATTTATTTACTGAAGTTCTCATGGTGTTTTGCTGCTTAAGCATTGACACTGCCACCACTGAGATTGTCAGGTAATGCTCTGAAAGCCAAAACTAGGACAGGGCATTGCTTCTAATTAATAATCACAAGATTAAGCTAAAGGATCAAAATCTTCTTAATAACATTTAAAATGAGGTACTACAGAAAACAACACAGCAGGTAACATAATTTTAAAAAATATGATTTTTAAATATTAAAATAAGAAGACTCCAGAACACTGATGCAAGAATCAAGAACATTTCATAAGAATATCAAAAATCTTCCCTCTCCTCTTCCTTTAAACAAATCTTTAGGCTCTGAAGAAATAATCACATTCTGGTGAGCACTATAAGTATCAATGAAATAAATGTTCCCAAGATGTTACTTAACAATTACCAATACTCTTACTTATTGCCACATTGGCAATTTTGTTGCCCTTTTACTTCCTCTGAACATGATGAGCCCAAGCCAGGACTTTCTGCATGCTGCCATTCTCTGAAAACTTGTGTATGGCCACATTTATTTCTTAGACTTGAAAGTGGGAATTAGCAGATAACTTGACCAGGTGGATCTGGTCCCATTCATATCCATGTATCTTGAATAGGGATCAAAGCAGAGTATTCAGGACCAGGAACCCAGGTTTATTTTTTGATGTTTAATGAATGGAAATGAGATCAACTCCAGCACTTCCATCTCCTTTCAGTCATCTAAACTTGAATAAGTATTGGTTCGACCCACTCAATCCTTTCTCGTAAAACAACTTCTTCATTCCAGAAATCAGTCTCTCAAATTTTATCTAAATTGCTACCAATGTATCAACAGACTTATAGTGAGCTGCAGCACGAAATAAGGCCCTTTGGCTCACTGCATTAGCAACAGTACAAAACAACCATGTATTTCAATCTGATTTTCCAGAACTTGGCCCATAGCCTTGTAAGCCTTAGCATTTCAAGTGTACATCTAAGTAACTCTTAAATCTCATGAAGGTTTCAGCGTCTTACTATCCTTTCTGGCACTGAGTTTTGGATTGTCACCAGTTTCTGGATAATAATGTTTCTCCTCGTATTCCCTCTAAAACTTCTGCTCCTTGCCTTAAATATTTGCCCCGTCACTGAACCCTTCATCAAGGGGCAATGTTTCTTCCTGTCTTCTCTATCAATGCCTCTCATAATGTTCTCTGTTCTAAGAAAATCGACACCAATTAGTCCAATCTCTCTTCATAAATGAAGCTGTCCAGACCAGGAAACATATTAGTAAATCACCTCTACATCATCTCCAGTGATAACACATCCCTCCTATAATGTAGATTCCAGAACTGCATCCAAGAATCCAGGTAAGATATACTAATAAGTATATCCCTTTTGAATTGAGGAGACTAAAACTGTATAAAGTACTCAAGGTATGGTCTTACTAATGCTATTTAGAGCTGTAGCAAGGCATTCCTAGATTTATCCTTCATTCACTTGTAATAAAAAGCCAATATTCCATTTTACCTTATAATTACTTGTTTTACATGTATGTTAACACTTCTGATTCATGTACAGAGACACCAAGAACCACCCCCCCACCCCGTATTTCACAATTCTGCAGATCTTCTCATTTAAATATCACATTGTTTTTCTATTCCTGTCAAAGTAGAAAATGTCACATTTTTCCACATTACACTCAATCTGCCACCATCTGTCTGCTCACTTACCTACCTATATCTCTTTGTGTCCTCTCTACAACTTGCTTTTCTGTCTTTGCACCATCAGCAAATTTGGCTACAAGAGTCTATCCCTTCATGCAATCAGTAATACATTTCCTAACTAGTTGAAGCCGCTCCTTGTGGCATGCCATTAATTAGAGTTTGCCAACCTGAAAGTGATCCATTTATCCCAACTCTCTGTTTCCTATTAGTTAACCAATCCTCTATCCATAACAAAATATCACCCTCAACACCATGAGCTCTTAACTTGTGCAGCAACATTTTTATGTGGCAGTTTATCAAATGTCATCTACAATGCAGCTGTCCCTCGATCCAAGTTACAAAAATAGATCCCTATAGCACAGATGCCAAAAATAATTTTATTTATAACAAATGGTTGCTTAAACGTAAATGACAATATGAATATTATTAACAATCTACAACTGTTTTAACCACAGATGTTACAGAGTAAAAATTTACAATGACTGTTAACATTACAAATGGCATGCCAACATTATAAAAAAACCTTTTAAAGTTTCTATCATTTAAGTACCATTCTGTGCTGATTGTAATGAGTATTCGTGTTGCAAAGTGGAGCACCTTCACTCTTTTATGTACCCAGAACTCAAAAAAAAAATGTGTAGCATGATCAGGTACACATTAAAAATACATTTTTTTCTGTCTCCACAACAGTCTTACACCCAATCTCAGAATCCTAGACACAGCATTGTGATTTTATCCCTTTCAACTCTGAATAGATTAGTTTTATTCAGGGCTTGAAATTACGCTGTGAAAATATCAGCAGACAAACACTGAGTCTGTTAACATGAAATTCTATTTCCTTCAATTTTATAGGGGAATTACATTGTGTTTCTCAACACATTGCCACTTCGATTTAAAGTCTTGGTGTCAACTGTACCACAGCTTGTGGGTAGTTATGTGCTACAGATCTATGTTTAATATTTACAGGACTGAGACTATTCAAGTTAATTTTACTGAAGGAGCCTGTGGCCAGGAGATAAATGAAACCTTTGTTCCATGAATGTCTGATTCAGAAATGGAAAGATTTTTTTTGAAATTATGGCTCCAAAGTGATCATTTTTCAATTTGCTCATTCACCAAAATGTTCTACAGAGTAAATCCTTTGTGTCTCCATCACCATACAGAGCTTTCTGGACAGAGCAAGGACTAAAGTATCAAGAAGGAAATGAGCACACCTGATCTATACCATTCCTGATTATTCAGGCACTGAAATGAATCACTGAAAATTTGAAAGCACTATATATGAGGCACACTACCTCCACGCCTAATTTACAAATTCATTTTCTGGTCAAACAAGACCACTGGGAGAAAAGGATCATAAAATGCATTGGCAATTTCCTTTTACAAAAAGTGGGATATTTTAGACTTTTCAGTATTTTTCTTTCAAATTCATCAAATCAAGCAGTATTCCACATCAACATAAATAATTATTATTAAGTATTCTATTCTTCGGGGATTATAAAATTGAATAATCTGGGCAATATACAGAGCATAATATTATTGTCATAATACTGTTCAATAAAAAGGCTGCTCTTGAAGAAAAAGATCAGAGTAGAATTTCAAGACCAGCTAAAAGAATACACAAAATTGGATTTTTTTGTTTGATGATTACCTGTTGGGTACGGTTAGGAGAACTTATCAAAGGTGTGGTTCCAATCCCTGAGGCTGCGTTGAGACTTCTCTCCCTTTCATCCTGGTAAATACGGTCCCTTTCTGCTTCTGGCAGGTTTAGAAAATTCTGCATTGCCCTCAAGTTGACTAGCAAAGATTGTGATGCAGTCTTTGGGTCCTCTTCTTTTCTGAGAATTTCAGACAATAGACCCTGTGTAAAAGAATAAGCAGAGACAAAATAGTACTATTTTTGTGAACTGAACTTGACCAGGAACTGCTAATTATTCTCTCACTGGTGTGCTGGAGTTTCAGCAAGAATGTTCAATGGTAATAAGAATACATTAATGCTCGATTAGATTCTTTGAGAAAAAGCCACAATGGTAAGTCAAATGTTATAACTGTCCTCTCTAGCAGTCTACTGACATTCATGACATAAACCAGAATATTGAAGAACACTATGTAGATCTTTAACAAGGCACATAGAGACAAAATTTACAATTGCACAATTGTGGACAGTTAAGTAGGAATGATGTTGCAGAAACAGTGGGTGAACAATTTTGTAGTCTATACAATCACAGGAATGTTACAGTCACAATAAGCATACAGTTGGTGATCTCTCAGCACATTTGTGTCTAAAAAAATTCTTATTAGCAATTTTGAAACAGTAAAACTACCTTGAGAAAGCATTTTAAAATTGAAATATATCCTAACAAAAAATGTTGGGCAAAAGCAAAAATAAAGTCAAAAGAAGACAAAATTGCACAGACCTTATGACTATGGAGCATTCACTATGTAAATGTTAATGTGCATTTCGTTGCCATCTGTTAACAGATGTTGTGCTAGCTGTAAAAATACCCACACATGAAAATGAATACAACTTGTACGGGGTTAATATATATAAATGTTTGTAAACATCAGCTTTTGATGTCACACAAATCAGTTGTTCAGAGTGATTCTAACAATGAAATAAATATTTTTAGATCTTTCTTTCTCAGAGAATATTTGTATCATTTATACTCCTATAAACACATCAACTTTATTCATACACAGGTAACATATTGTTACAAAGTGATGCCAAGCTAATGTTAGAGCACACTTCAATGACTCCTAAGCAGATGCCAAATAAACCATAGAGTACTGATTCTGCAAAAAAAAATTTGCTCCCTACAGACCTGACTGTGCATAAAATGGCTGACTACCTTTAATGTTCACTTTGGAACAGTCACTGCGCTTTTAACCACTTTATGGATGGCTGCAGCTGTACATATGACCATTATCAGATTTACAATAACAGAAGGGTGAAGCACAGAATTTACAGTAATAACCCCAAGTTATTAAAAATACAATTCATCCCCATTTGTTGTCTTGTCAATTGTAACATTTTAAAAATGTATCAGTAGTGATTTCTTCATGCATTCTGACTGATTTACAGTTGAGGTAAAGACAGTACACATAATACAATCAAATTTAAATTGAAAAAAAATTCTTCACAAATTCAAATATTGGATAAGTTGTACTCTATTGTGTATCAAAAGAGCCGCACATTACCTATTCTCCTGCCTCGGGACAGGGCTACTACTCTACTGCAATTGCTGTGGTCTTGCATTTTCCTTTTCAGTGGCTCATAGAAGTTACTCATTTTCAATTTCAAGTTGTCTAACATCATCATTCTCTTTCTTCCTCTTGGTCTACATCTTTCTAACCTTCCTTCAATTGCATACAAACATACAAATAGATAATTACCTCCTTCAGTATCACATGCCTTAGAAAATGATTAATCTAACTTGTCGTTTTATGAGGTTATTGACTTACAAACTTTTTTCCTTTACCATTCAGGGAACTCTTCCAAGGCTGTTGTGTTTTCTTCAACAAATTCTCCACATTCTGTTCCAGGATAACATTTTGCAACTCTCTCGACTTTCTCTCGACTTTTCTCAATGTCCACATTTCAAACTTGCACAAGACACTCTAATTCACTATTTGATCCTTCTTTCCTTAATTTTTCCTTTCCTTCATTTCTTTCCTCATTCTTTATGTTTTGAGACTGCATTCTTTGACATGATCACACTAGCTCTGATTTCTTTACAGCATCTTTTAAGAAGGGAGACTGACCAGGTAAGTATGAAATGATGGGATGAGCAGAATAACAAATTGAAGCAATGGCATAAAAGAAAGAATGGATAATCTCGATGAGAAAATAAAGAATAGACTGAAGGAAGGAAAGGTAAGCAAGCACAAAGAGGAATTGATAGAGTTATCAACATGTTCTAAACAACCTGTTCAGAGATGTTATTATCCACCTGTGGAACAGTTGGGATTCAAACCCAGGCCTCCTAGCCCAGAAGTGGGGACACTACCACTGCATCATAAACACACAGAAGAATCCTACGTTTTTTACAATCCGAAGAGTCAAGAGCAGATAGAAAAAGCGCATTGAAGACCAGTGAGCGTCTTTGGCTGAGCATGCCACTCTCTTCCAATGCCTTTCCCACATGGTCCTGGGCTGCACTCATATGTTTTCATTCCTATCTCTCTAATCTTAACCAAAGAATCACTTGCAGTGTCTTTCACTTCCTGCATCAGCACAGAAATCTCCGGAGTCCTCAGAGGTCAATCCTTGACTTCATCCAGTTTTTTGATCCACATGCTGCATCTTGGTAACATCTTCCACGGACATGTTAATTTTCACATGTAAGCTACTGATATCCGGTCAGTTGCTCTCATTACACCTCTCTCAACATCTTCACTGTTGCTAAATTATTAGACAATTTATCTGACATCCGCTGCCAGACACACAGAAATTGCTTCCAATTAAAGACAAGAAACACTGAAGCCATTGTTTTGGAATCCTGATTCATACTTTGTTCCTAGCTTCTGACTACAGTTTTCTTCCTGGCAACAGTCTAAGATTAAGCCAGTTTGTTCACAATCTTGGTACTAGATTCAAAAACAGATTCTTCCCTGCTATTATTAGATTCCTGAATGGACGCCTCAAATTTTAAATTTGACATTGATCTCACTCTTTGTGCACCTTTTCTGCAGCTATAACATTATATTCTTCGCTCTGTTCCATTACCCCAGTACATTTGTATGGTACGTACTGCACCCAAAACTAAAAAAAATTTTTCACGGCATCTCAGTATATGAGACAATAATAAATCAAATCATATCAAATTAACATTTGGCCCCAGATGAGAATTAGACCACATATTCGCACCATATGCCTATTTCCACATCTGTAACAATACCCAACTTTGCCCGTGTTTCAGCTTCTGCTAAAACCCCGACCAATGCCTTTGTTACCCGATCACAACAAGGCACTCTTGGTTATCTCCTGCATTTACCTTTAGCAAAATCGAGGCCATTCAAAGCACCACTGCAAGCATCTTAACGCACAGCAAGTCACATTCCCTTATCTCACCAAGCTCACTGATCTATGTTGGCCCCCATGCAAGTAATGTCTTGATTTTAAACTTTTCATCCTCATTTTCAATTTTCTCCATGGCCTTGACTCTCCTTGTCTCAGTAATCTCCGACTCTGCACCTATCTGTGATACTGTGCTGTCAAATTTTGTCTTTCATGTAGTCTTAATCATAATTACGTTAGTATTGATGGCCATGCTTTAAATGCCTGGACAAGGCCTTCCCATACGGCATCTTTCCTTCTTTCTGCCACACTTGTCTCATTTAGGGCACTTCTTAAAACCTACCTTTTTGCCAAACATTTGGTTAATTGCCTTGGAATATTTCATTATGTTAAAGGTTCCATGTCAGTAGAAATTGTTGTTTCTATTTTATGACAAAGATGACAAGCCAACTGATTTAGAACTGGGGATAGAAGAGATTTGCCAGAGTGATTCAGGATCTCCTGATCATCCTCCACAAAATAAATGAAGACAGGAAAGGGCTTTGATTGAATCATCATAGAAATAATAAAACAGCTTGGAGAAAAGGCAACAGAAGAATTGATCAAATTGTCTAAGGAGATATACAATATGGAGAATGGTGGAAAATTTTATGAGAATCTCAATTAAATCATTGGAGAAAAATGCAAACATGAAAAATATTGTGAAAAGTAATGCACCCTAGTTTTGATGTTATATGCACCCAACCTAATGTTAAAAGAGCCTAGCCGGTAGATTGTAAGCTGAAGCAAGTCATGACATTAGTTGTGATCAATTCAGATTCAGGAAAGGACATGAGCTAAACAGGCTATAGAAATAGTGGCAGTGTTAAGGAAAAGAAGCATAGAACATCTTCAAGAATTGTATGCCTACTTTGTGGAGATTGAGAATGTTTCTCATAAGGTAATCTGGCAAAAAAGTGAATACACAAACTTCATTTTCAAAGAGTTTGACATATAACATATACAGACATATATACATTTTTTGTCTTGGCTAGTTCAAATTTTTGATGTCACATAAATTGGGCAAACTTATAAATTATTCTTTATTAATTTAGTGAATTATTGCTAAAGCCTTAACACCAAAATAACTTCTGCCCTGATTTCCTCACATTTCTACTTTACAGCTGGCAATAACATTATTGGAATGTTTTCTGGAGGTACTATTCAGTAAATTCAGTGTTATGAGGACTGCATATTTAGTTGGAATTGTCACACAGATTTTATTCACGATAAAAATGAAACATTTTATAATATGCCATGACAACATTATATCATTATGATCAGTGTATCAGTTCCAGACATTACTGTATAATGACAATAAACAAAATTTTTCAGATTGTTATATGGTATGCTATTCAAAACCATCACCATCAATTAGGTTCACCATTAACAAAAGTCCCAACCATTATGCTAAAATATCTATTTTAAAACAATTTTAATCATACATCTAAACTAAGCACATCATTCATTAAGTCATTATAAAAGTAAATGACAGGCTAATAGCCAAGTGCTTATACAAATTAATGACTTTCCTACGAGGATAGACTTTTTCCAATTCACAATTTTTTACAATTTACTGAATAAATTGTTACCCACGTACAATATGTTAAACATACTTTGCAAATGTTGAAAGTGCTCTTGGCCACTATTCCAAAATGATGTAGTGATGATATGGCTAATATAAGTAATGAACCTAAACCTGTGTGAAGTAAAATGTAGAGTTTGGGATTACTGGCTGGAATTATGCCATTTTGAGGTGGAAAACTTCCTGACACAGCAAACCTGACTTCATTGTAGTCACTCTGCTGTTAAAAATTTTGCTCTTGGACAGAGGGGTTTGAGGACCAATTGAGTTAGGTCCACAAAAGATGACCATGGGTATAGATGAATGCTGAGGAAAGAATGTTAGATATCCTCACCTATCCTGTCCAACCATGCCCGCATGCCTCCTCATACTCCCACGTCACCTCAATATTGTTATGCTCCCATACCTCAATGAAACATTCATAACTACTCATTTAGTACTTCCTATGGACAGACCTCAAATTTGGAGAAGAATACAGGATTTCTAGCAATCTAAAACAGCTCTCACTTATACATGTCTGATAGGGGGAGAAAAGAAATTCTCATTTATGAAAACCATTTCAGTTTTTTAAATGATTCAAGTTGTCAATCTCCTGAAAAAGCAAATAAATTTACATTCACTAAAGATATCAAAGACATTTAATCCTTTAGCAGCCTCTTAAAACTCGATCAAAATGCAAATTCAACACTATCACTACTCACAAAGACAAGTGGTTTGGAGCTTTTGAGACTTAATCAAGCATTTATAACAAGTTTAGCTGTGACATCTGCCTTGCCAACAGTGAAGGTCAGCATTTGCAACTGTGGGATCAGTATTTTTTTCCACAGTTGAACCAGATGATCTGTCAATAAACACACTGTAACTGCAGATATTTGCTTTTTAATTCTAAATGACAGCTGCAGCTTGTTTTACTCCATTTTAAAGAACGGGTAATTAAACAACCTCAAGATAATCACACTTAAATAGACTTCTCCAATTCATAAGTCTTTATACCTCCTCTATAAATTTATAATTTTCATACTAAAGGCTAATGCCACTGGAAAAGCAAAATGGCCCTGTTGACTTTTGATTTACACACCACTTCTCCCTCCATCAGCAAAAAAAATCATTTCTGTGTACATTGCCCAAAGACAGATCCTTGGCTCATTATCTGCCGATGATACATCCTAAGCCACTTCCTTGGCAGTGTTTTGTTGGTGGTGGTTTGCCATAGTTTTCCACTGTCAGGGGCAGGATGAGTAGGGCATGTTCCGAGTCTACCTCAGCCAGAAAGGAAATCAAACTCACTCTGCTGGTGTTATCCTGAACCACTCAGTAGTCATTTGCCACAAATGGGGGTAGGACATCTGCATCCACTAACATTCCTGAAGGCCTCCAGAGTTGGTCCAAACCTGTGAAAATCCAGCCCTGTGTCTCCAATTTTGGGTTACAGAATTCCCTATCACAAAAACTACAGAGGAATAGAGTCATATATTTAAGTTAAACAACATTGAGCACAGAATGGAAAAAGAAAACACATCAGAAATGTAATGTTAGGAAATGTGAGACCATTAGATTTTTAAATTAAAGAAAATTAAAACTGGAGATTTGGTTAGCCCAGGCCAATCTTGTACATTCCCGATCTCCTGTAAATACAGTAAAAAGGTCTGGGAGATGGTCATCAGCGTAAACTATCACAACAGGAACGAACAAAAAGTTCATTTTCCAAACAGTGAGCAGAGGGTTGTTTTATCTATGGCTAGATTGATTGCGCCTGTTATGGAGAAACGCACAAAAGCCCAACATTGCTGTGAACATATGGACTAGAGTCAATTGAAAAGGAAAGTGTTCATGTGTTGAAGGATAAACGTGATGGAGCAGACATTCCCTGGGCATTTATTTCTCCATGGAAAGTCAAGGAATACCAAAATGTTAACTAACAGAGCTTTGTGCATTGCACTCGAGGGAGAAATTGGCCCACGTCTTCTCAATCAGCTCTGGATGCATGAATTTCGGTTTGGAATAAGTTGCTTTTCTGTATTTTATCAACTCTGGCAACAAAAGCAAATGTGAATTCAGATTTTTAGACATTTTTATTCAAATCAGAAAAACAAACCCTTTGCTGTAAGATAAGGCAGTTTTATGTTCAAGCTTTTGACAGGGGAAGGGGAAATAAATGCCTGACTTAAACAACCAGTTAATTTGCTTCTCCCAGGTTACATGTGACTGGCAGCAGGTCTGTGCTAACTTTTTGATGCACATTAAAGAGGTTTAATTCAAAATAGCTGAAAATCAAAAGCATGAAAAATTGCTAATTGTTTGAAGGATAAAATTTACTAAGCATGTACAGCATACCATTGCTATAATGCACTACTTGGAAACTATCCAAATAATGTGTTATAGTAAGGTGCATGTTTTAACAAGAATCAGTGGAACACTGTGAGGGAGGGGAGAGGGTACCTAATAACAGTGTAATAACTCCCGTGTTTTACAAATACATTCCAATCCAAGCTTTTTGTCCATTGTTTACATTAATTGTTATTCATTCAAGTCCATGTGTGCCCTGCCCAAAGGCAGGTCCTTGGTTCATTATCTTCCAATCTTTCATTTTGAGCCATTTTGTTGGCAGTGTTTTTGTCAGCAGTGGATTGTGAGAATCTTCAACTCTCGGGGGAGGTCAAGGAGGAAAGTTGCAAGTCTGCTTCAGCCAGAACAAGAATCAAACTCACTCTGCTGGTATTATCCTGAATCAAACAAGTGCCACCAAGCCAACTGAGCAGTTTACCATATACATTCGTGAATGGTGGTGGATAATTAAATGGTTCATTGGAGGAGGCTACTCCAAAATATGAACATTACTAAATAGACTGCAGCAATTCAAGAAGGCAGCTCACTGCCAATTCTCAAGAGCAACTAAGGATGGGCAATAAATGCTGGCCCTGCCAGTAATGTCCACATCCCATGAGTGTATAAAAAGAAAAATCATAAACTTCAATGATGGCTAACCTAAATCTTAGTACAAAAGATAAGGCTGAACTATTTGCAACAATTTTCAGCCACAAGTAGATTATCCATCTTAGCCTCTGGAGTTACCCAGCATCACAGATGACAATCTTCAGTCGGTTCAAATCCATGTGATATCAAGAAATGGCTGAAGCCACTGGATTCTGCGCAAGCTTTGGGGCCTGGCAATATTCCAGCAATAGCCCTGAAGATTTGTGCTGCAGAACTAACCATGCCCCTAACTAATCTATTCCAGTACAGCTACAATATAAGCACCTACCTGAACAGTGTCAAAGATTACCCAGGTATAAACCATGCATGAAAAGGACAAATCCAACCTGGTCAGTTACCATCCCATACACCTGTTCTTGATTATCAGTAAAACGACCAAAGGAGTCATTAACAGAAGGGCTATCAAGTAGCTGTGGTTTCACATAAAGCTGCTCAATGACAGCTAGTTTGGGTTTTGCCTGTGCCAATCAACTCCTAACCTCATTTCAGCCTTGGTTCAAACATGGATAGAGGGGAGGTGAGACTGACAACCCTTAACTGTGAGCCTCATTTGACTAATTTTGATGTCAAGAAGCTCTAAAAAACTACAGTCAATGGGTTTAGATGGATGGCTCTCCTGGTTAATATCATACCAAGCTCAAAAGAGGATGATTGTAGATGCTGGGTGTCAATCACCTCAGTGCCAGGTAATCCCTGGAGGATTTCCAGAGAGTAGTGTCTTATAGGCCCAACTATTCCCCTCCACACCCCTATCTGCTTTCTGTAGGGACCATTCTCTTCATAGCTCCTTCATCTGCTCCACACTCCCCACCAACCCCACCACCCCCAGCAGCTTTCCCTTCAACTGCAGGAAGTGCAATACCTGCCCCTACACCTCCCGCTCACCTCCAACCAAGGCCCCAAACAATCATTCCAATAGGGATTCACCTGTATGTCTTCTAATCTGGTCTACTGCATTCATTGCTCCCGATCTGGTCTCTGCTACATCAGAGCAACCAAAGGCAAACTCAGTGACAGATTCGTGGAGCATCTGTGCTCTGTATGCTCCAATCAACACCACCTTCCAGTTGCCAGCCATTTCAACTTGCCCTCCCACTTCCTTACTGACATGTCCATACTGGGCCTCCTCCAATGTCACGTAAGGCCACACAAAAATTGGAGGAATGAACCTTTTCATTCACCTCAGGAGTTGACAGCCCAATGGCCTCAGCACAGAATTCAACACAGCTTTAAAATATACTTACTCCCAGCCTCATCTCACGTTCAGCCCTCCCTCTCATCCCTGCCTTCTTGACCTATCTACCCCACCCTTCCCATTTACCAATCTCTACAACCCCCGTCCTGCATTCACCTATCACCACCACGCCTGTCTTCACCCAGCCCCAAACCCCATTTTATTTCTGAGCTCCCTTCCCCGTCCCAAGTCCTGATGAAGGGTCCTGGCCCGAAGCGTCAGCGTTTCCCATTCCTGTGACGCTGCATGACCTGCTGTGTTCTTCCAACTTCAGACTGTACTGACCCCAACTGACTCCAACTGTTTCATCAATGAACTTCCCTTTGTCATATGGTCAGAAGTGGGATGATGATTGCTCAATGTGCAGCACCATTCATGACTGCTCAGACACTGGTGCACTGCATGTTGATATAACCTTTTGGAAAAGTGCACTGAATTTCAAGTCCCACTACCCCAGGACACAAAATGATTAAATAACAACACGCAAGGTTCCCAATTTATCTGTCTGTTGTTATCAAGTTAACAGAAAACACTGGCCAGAAACATTTAACCAAAACTACTATTTATTACAAACAAGTAATCGTAAATCACAAGTAACAGCTATGCAATATCAATATATGGCTCTACTAGTTGAAACTCTAACACACATTTAGACAGGAACAATAAAAAAAATCATTTTATGGGTAGAGGAAAAACAGAATGGAAATATAGAGATAACAAGATGTACAGCTGGATGAACACAGCAGGTCAAGCAGCATCAGAGGAGCAAGAAGGCTGACATTTCGGGCCTAGATCTTTCTTCAGAAACATAGTTCACTAGCACCAGCTCAAAGGGTTTGTTAAGATGTTTCCTTTGCTTACCTGTTCTTCAGATATCCTTTCTCCAGGTCCTTTCGCTTCTTTGCTGAAGGCACGAGGCAATCGGTATACTAACATCACAGTCTCTTTGTTAATGGCTAAACACTACAGCTTATAGCGACTAGAACAAACAAAAACACAACTTGCTGGAGAAACTCAGCAGGTCTAGCAGCATCTGTGGACAGAAAACAAAGTTAATGCTTCGGTTCCAGTGACTCTTCTTCAGAAGGAGTTCTGAAGAAAGTTCTAAGGATCATGGAACTCAACACATTAGCTCTGTTTTCTCTCTACAGATGCTGCCAGACCTGCTGAGTTTTTTCTGCAACTTCTCATAGAATCATAGAATCTCTACAGTGTGGGAACAGGCCATTTGGCCCAGCAAGTCCACAGTGCCCCTCCGAAAAGCATCCCACCCAGACCCATTCCCCGAATTTCCATTGTCTAACCCACCTAACCTAACCATCACTGGGTACTATGCGAAATTTAGCATGGCCAATCCACCTAGCCTGCACATTTTTGGACTGTGTGGGAGGAAACCAGAGCACACAGAGGATATCCACACACATACCTCGATGTTGGGCCATCTACGACCGTCTTCTTCTACTACTTGAACAAAGCAGTATTGTCAACAACGTATGTATCAAGTTTCAGTAACTTCATATTTAAAAATGCAGCAATTTCTTTCATAGTCCTTGATTTTAAAACAATGCTTTTCCCATTTTAGTCCATGATCAAAAATACAATCAAAAACCTGTACAGTCTTTACAATGTCTAAATGCACCAAGCCCTGCGTCATATCCAGGCTTGGGGTAATAAGTGACAAGTAACATTCATGTGACACATCAATAAGATGCACCTCAGAAATTCACCAAGATTTTTTAGACAGCACTGTCAAAATCAACAGCCATTTTGAAGGACAAGGACAGCAAATACGTGGGAACACCACCAGCTGCAAGTTCCCCTCCAAGCTATTCACCATCCTGACTTGGAAATAATTACCATTTCTCCAGTGTCACTGGATAAAAATACTGGAACTCTTTTCCTAACAGCATTGTAAGTCTACCAACACCAAATGGGCTGCAACAGTTCAAGATGGCAGCTCACCACTACCTTTTCAAGTACAACTACCGTTGAGCAATGAAAGCTGGCTCAGCCAGTTGTGCCTATGTCTCCTGCAGGAACAAGAGAAAGTCACATCACTGAAGATCCTACAATTAGCAGAAATGGAAATGTTGCCTTCAGCGTCTCTAAGTGCAAAAGATGAACAGACATCTACATCACTCAGAAGCACAAACATAGCATTTAACACTATGTACATCTTTGAACACAATCTGAGAGTCTGAATACCCAAGGCTAGCATGACAACAACAAAGCAGTGTCACCAGAAGTAGTGGTACACTGTCCATTTTACATCTTCAGTAGGAGAGGATTGCCTCTGTATGGAGTTGTCGCAAAATTTTGAATCATTTAGAAAGATTGATGTTGCAATTTTGTTTACTATATCTACAGCTGTCACCAATATGGCTTTGTGAAGAAATACGTTGCTAGTGTTTTCCAGCCCTAAATTCCTGATCATTGGGTGAGGGTGCGCACCGAGTGGGAAGTGGTTTCGGCGCTGAATTCCAGAAAACTTGAATTTTTTTCTATTTGATACTGGATGTGGGCAGTAGAACTCTAGAGGAGCTCAGTGATCTTGAGGAACATACAGTAAGCTCTCCCTTCCTGCCTGGGTAGAGGACATCCGAGAGA
The DNA here is from genome assembly GCF_030684315.1 of Stegostoma tigrinum. Lineage (NCBI taxonomy): Eukaryota > Metazoa > Chordata > Chondrichthyes > Orectolobiformes > Stegostomatidae > Stegostoma > Stegostoma tigrinum. The sequence goes on from NC_081355.1 coordinate 104,958,265, forward strand.
AGGGCTCCTCCTCTCCTACGGTAGCCAGACTGCAAAGTTGCCCATTTTAGAACTCATGCTTAAAATTGTGAGGCGGCAGCTTCATTTTGATGCACTCTGGCCTTCACTTACTTTCGACTGAATTTGTATCTGCTTCTTAGCTAGAAGGCCTCTGAGCATGCTCCATCTTTGAGAGCCTGCCATTCTCTCTCTTTATTAGGATGGCAAGCACTCTGGCCAACAATGGATAGACCCCATGAATATCAGAGCGCAGGGCAGTTTCCAAGCATGGTTCTAACCTCTCCTTTTCACCCTGAGAGGGGAAACTGACCCCATATTTTAGTATTGTAAAGGACAGCAAATCTCATTGACTCACTACAACAGATACAAGATTTTGTACAGTGTTACAAGACATGCATTTAACACTGTAGGCACCAATCACAGAGCCATCTACAGGTGTAACAGTTACTATCACAGTTTGAATTCTGTATTATACTCACTCAATATTTAGCTTCTAGATAACAGATAGGTATTTATACAGGAGAATAATATTTGAGGACCTATCACACTACAGTTGGTGCTATCTCATGCATGACATACGAAACTAAGCTCCAGTTATCTTGTCAAATGGATGTAAAACATTCCCAGACTGATTTGAAAAAAGAGCAGAGGGGTTGACCTCACATCCTGGCAACCTTTATCAATCAAGTGACATCTCTTTGATACGTCAACCGGTCATTTATTTCATCACTGATTCTTTTGCTGTTCCATTTTTTATGTCATTCACAGGATATGGCACATTGTTGGGTGGACCAGTATTTGTTGCCCATCATTAATTGCTGTTAAGAAGGTGGAGGTGAGCTGGCTTCTTGAAAGCCACAGTCCTGCTTGGAATGGAGCTTAAGGATTTTGACAGAGCTACTATGAAGGAACAGTTACATGATCCAAGTCAGAATCACGTGTAGCTTTTCAGTCGTGTTCCCTTGGATTTGCTGACATTGTCCTTCCCGATATTAGAATTTGTGGATTTTGAATTTAGAGGAACCTTGATGATTATTGTATTTTTCTTAATAGATAGTACACACTTCTCCACTATAGATTGGCAGTGAACAGAGTGCATCTTAAGGTTTGGGTGCTAATCAAATGGGCTGCTTTGTCTCAGATGTTACCAAGCTTCTTGGCAGTTGCTGAAACTGCACCCACCAGGTGGAGAGTATTCCATAACTCCTGATTTGTGCCTTTTAAACACTGGAGGAAAGGAGGCGAATTAATCACCACAGAATTCCTAGCCTGTGACTTGCTCTCACAGATACAGCACTTATGTGACTGGTCCAGTTCAGTTTCTGATCAATGGTAACCCCTAGGCTATTGATAGTTTTCTGTATTCTCTTGTGGGACATGGATGTCACTAGCTGCGCCAACACTTTTTGCCCATCTCTAACTGCCTTCTTGAACCACTAGGAATTCCAGCATTTTGACCCAGTGACAGTCAGAGTGGTGACATAAAACAATCTACATAATTACAAGATTTTCTTCCCATTGTAAAATTGATTTCTATTTTAAAATATTGGAATAAATGAATTCAACCATTATTTCAGAACACATTTTTGTACATTTATTTTGTCACTTTTTTGGTTTTATTACACAATTTGTGATAATCTGCATTTGTTTGTCTAATTATCTTCACAGCAATGATTGAAAATGGCTGTGCAGTGCCGTAACTTGCTAACATTAAGCATGACAGACATCTAGAAAACACCATAAATTATTACAAGCATAAAGTTGTAATTTGTATAATGTTGACGAATGATGTCAGCTCTATACCTACAATCATATCCTTGAAACGGCAAATGTCAGATAACACAAGAAAGCATCTTGTGGCAGAATTAAACATTCATGTTGAATTATATTAAACAAAGGAATGTCACAGGACATTTGAAGGCAATGTGGATGGGAACTGCGGTGGAACTGAGGAGTTGAATAAATACTTTGCATCAGTCTTCACATTAGATGATACTAACACCATTCCGAAATTACTGAATTGTCAACGAGCAAAAGGAGGGGAGAAAATAAACACAATAACTCTCACTAGAAAACATTCTTGAGAAAATAATTTGGCTAAACATTAATAAGTCCCTTGGACCTGAAGAGATGCATCTCAGGATAATAAATTAAGTAGCTACAGAGATTGTAAATGCATTGGTATTAATCTTCCAAGAATCTTTAGATTCTGGAAATCTCCCACAGGATCGGAAAACTGCCAATGTTACACCTTTATCTACAGAGGGGAGGCAAAACGACAGGTAACTGTAGACTAGCTCGTGCACCATCAGTTATTTGGATAATATTAGAGTCTATTATACAAAAAGCAATGGCACAGAATTTAGAAATACATAAGATAACCAAGCAGAGCCAGCATGGCTTCATGTGGGGTATGTCATATTTATCAAATTTAATAAAACTATGTGAAGATAAATAAAGCGAAGTCAGTAAATGTGGATTTTCAAAAGGTATTTGATAAAGTATCAGATAGTAGGCTTCTTGATAAGATATGACAGCATGGTGTTGGAGGCAAAATGTTAGCATTAACTGCAGATTAGCTAACTAATAGAAGCCAGAGAATTGGAATAAGGGGCATTTTCAAGATGGCAACCTATGGCTAGTGGGGTGCCACAGGTATCAGTGCTCACAACTACTTACAATATATATTAAATACTTGGATGAGGAAAGTTAATGTATTATCGCTAAGTTTACAGATAACGCAAAAATAGGTGGCAAGTCAAGTAGCGAAGATGGTGTCTGCAGAGAGATACAGATGAGTTAAAGGAGTGAGCAAAAAACTTGACAGATGCAATATGATAAATGAAAATATCAGATTCCGTACATAGGGAGGAAGAATAGAGGAGCTGAATATTATTTTAATGGGGAAATATTTCAGAATAATACGGAACAGAGGAATTTGGGAGACTTTGTCGATTAATCACAAAAAGCTAGCATCCAAGTTCAGCAAGTATTAGGGAAGACGAGCGAAATGTTTGCCTTTATTTCAAAGAGAATTGTGTATAAAAACAGGGAGGTTTTGCTAAATTATATAAGGCACTCGTAAGACTGTAGCTGGAGTACTCTGAATAGGTTTTAGCCTCTTATCTGAGGAAACATAAATTGGCATTGGAGAAGGTTCATTATGCTGCTGCCAAAAATGAGGAAAGGTTGAGTAGTTTGGGCTAGTGTGCATTGGAGTCTAGAAGCATGGAAGTGATCTTATTGAAATGTAGTTGAGCTTGGGGGAAGTGTGAAGATGAGTCGTTTTGTCAAGGCTGTTGGGGTAGGCACCGATCATGGAGGCTCCTAAAGCATACACTTGTGCTTAGAAGGTGACACTTCTCTCCACAGTCTACTCAGTCCTTGCCTCATGGAAATTGCCAAGTTCCCCACAGCTCGGGAAAGGAGGCTGGAACTGTAAAGGTCCAAGGGCTGTATATAATGAGATATGCAACAAATACCCCATTAAAAGCAGCTACCTGAACTCTTGCTTTCATAGATTGTTGAAATGGGTGGGTGGTTTCGATTGGGGAATACGTTTTTGTCACATGCCCCAAATCTGCCTTTGTTCTCAGTTAAATTCAGCTCTAAACACTCTCTATATCTTGCCATATTTGCTAAAATAACGTGGCATGATTTGAGACATACACCGTTGTCATTTTCTGGTAATCAATTATAAAACATCAGTCAGCAAATTTGCAACAATATTACCGCCATCATTAGTTCCTCGGCAAAGATTTCATTACATTGTCACTGGAAAGGGCAAACCACCAATGTCCACTACGACCATCAGCATCAACCAAAGAAAAGGCACAATTGCAATAAACTTGCCTCATTCCATGAAGGATACAGCATAAATTATTTAAAGTATCAGATACACGAAAATGATTTCAAAGTAATTCCTCAATAGACTGCAACGGTTGATATAAACTACATGAGCTTTGCACTCAACATTTACAATGGTATCTGAAACATTCAAAGAGATTACTTCCTTTTGACTGTACCCAGGTATCAGAATTTTCTACAATTCTAAAAATAACATTTTCCCAGAATGTGAATTTCAGTGATATATTTTAAAAATGTTTTTATAATATTTTATTTATAATATTTTATAACATTTTACAATTTAAAAAATATTTTTAAGTAATTACACAGTAATTACACCTTATCCTTTGTGAAAATAAGCCATAAAAAGCCATAAAAACAGAACTGATTTAGTTGCTCTGCATTTTATGCCAAAAATTTTCACAAGTTAAAATCTGAATCCTCAAAGGAACTTGTAATTTCCAACAGCTCTGATTTATAACCAAGGCTAAGAAAACATTTACGTCAAAATACTTCACTACATGTGAGAATAAATATCTGTGGATTATTTTTTGTAGGCTTCATGACTTATTATTCTTTGTGTACAGTTCCCACTAAATTGTCCCAATCACTTTCTTTGCATATTTTGGTGTTACTAATAAAGTAACAAAACTGGGGAGGAATATTTATCTCTAAGGCTATGTACTACATTTTTCAGGTATCTTTAATTGGATTTCAAACTAACAACATTAACTCAGACGTGAAGTAAAAATATTTTTTAATAGGTTAGTATGAGGAACTAGAAAGCATCCTAGCTAATAATCAGGGCATTGCACAGAAAAAAAGTATCTTAGTTCTGTGCAGTAGTACTAGAATTGTTCAAACTGATTTATAAATCTTTACTTTTTCTAACAAGTTGCACAAGTTTAAATAAATTGCAAAAGAATGTGAAATAAATGTTGTTAGTCCTTCAGAAAGTTAATCATAAATATCTTGCCAGCAATACATTAATGTTGTCTGTAAATATGAACGAGAAATTGGCTGCCAAGTTTTATATCTTTCAAAATAAGTACATTGATTCACAGAATATCAACGATTCCACAAAGGTCTCTAGTCTGCTGTAACTTGCAGAAAACTAAGAAGGAGTTCCTCAACATTAGCTTATCACAAATTAAACTGAATCAAATGTGATGATCCTGTAGACCCTAGCAATGGCATCACCAGCAATGCTAAATATACAATGGGGAAGAATGTTTTGGTCTTACCTGAGTTCGGTTAAAAGCCACACGTGCGAACACAGCCTGGGAGATGCCAGCTCGCTTCAACTCATCACGAACCCACTGGTAGATTTCGGAAGACACTTCAGCATTTGATGAAGTTTGTTGTTCTAATGGTTTATTCATGGTCCGATTGACAGGAGGGTGGTTCAGGTATTGCTGATTTAGGGATTGCTGTGCCAAGAGTCTGTTGACAGCAAATTGTTGATTTAATATCTGGGCCATAACCAGCTGCTGATTCACCAGCTGTGGGCTAAGAGGTGCAGAAACAAGTCCAGGATGCAAATTGGAAAGTTGGGGCCTAGTAGCAGGCTGACCACTATGAGGAAGCTGGGCAGGTGATGGTGGCTGGGGCAGTTCAGTACCATTTCCAGGAACTGTTTGTGATCCAAAGTTAACATGATTTGTCCCTTGCTGAGAAACAGACAGTTCAGACATAGTCTCCATTTCAGCTAGAGCAACAAAGAAAAGAAGTTTCAGAAATATGAATATATTTGAGTGACAAACATTAATACCCTAAAAGTAAAAAAAATTCCTCTACGTATTAGAGATAATGGGAACTGCAGATGCTGGAGAATTCCAAGATAATAAAATGTGAGGCTGGATGAACACAGCAGGCCAAGCAGCATCTCAGGAGCACAAAAGCTGACGTTTCGGGCGTAGACCCTTCATCAGAGAGTACCCTCTGATGAAGGGTCTAGGCCCGAAACGTCAGCTTTTGTGCTCCTGAGATGCTGCTTGGCCTGCTGTGTTCATCCAGCCTCACATTTTATTATCCTCTACGTATTGCTCATTATGTTTTGCCATTAATCATAGCTTGGATTATTATTAAGAACTTTACTGCAATGAACAGAACTGTATTAAATTTGCTACAATTCTTTGAGGCAACCAATAAAAGATAACACAGAGGTAAGGGGTCATGCATATGCATTACATCTTAGTCCTATAATTCTGTAACTGTATGGGGCACCTTTTTACAAATGGGATACCTGCAATTTACCAAGATTGGAATATTACATTAACAGAAAGTGTCTAACAATTCGTCCATCATCACCATGACGTCAAGCTGGCCCTTCAATACCATATTTGCATATATGCAAATGTTTTGTAACATTTTGGTTCATATCCCATATGAATAATACTCATAACAAATCCTAATTGAAGGGGCCTAAAATATGTGAATCCAATCAGAGCAAAATGGGTAAACTTACTTCCACGGAGGAGCCACTAAGGAAGACAACTATACACAGTCATCAAAATGTTGGAATAATTGCAAAGGGAAAATGAAGAAAACAAATCATTTCAAATCTAATTCTTTTCATGTATTTTCACACCTGGAGTAAAGTCAGTCCTTAGATGCAATCAGCAATTTCAGTGCAAATTGAAACTAAAACTGCATCAGTCACTAAACAGTGTTCCCTTTCCTCTAAGTTTCTGCTCAAACACATTAGCAAAACACCAAGCTGTCAAGAGCCAGTGCTTAAAAATTAAAATTTATTTTTAAAAATGTCTTTAATTAAATTTTAATTTATATATTTAAGAGCGGCAACATGTAAATGTTTGAATAACTCTGCTGAAGACTGGCTCATCACAAAAAATAAACATTTAAATCATTTTAAAAACAACATTCATAACATTTTAAAACATTCTTATTGGCGTCTTTGAGCCCAAAGGACTCAGCTAAATTTTTAGAGCCTATCCAAAAGTCTGCAACAGGCACAATTAGTGGAGACTCCCAATGGTAATTAATTTACCCTGGCGGGAGGAGCTGTTTTGTGGGAGCCACCTACTTGTAGTCTGATTTTTTTTTAAACCACACTAAAGATTATAGAATCTCAAGCTGCACTCAGCAAAATATGCTTTTAAAATTTATTTTTAAAGTCCTAAGATCTTTTGCATTAGTTGTAAGAGAACATGAAAACACAGACAAGAAGTAGAAATTCCAGGCCTTCACATTTATTTATTGCTTTTAATAGTAATTGTGTGTGCTTTAAATTTCCAGATATTGGTACTTACTGTTCATCTCACAGGAACGTTCTCTTCTCCCCACCCCTCCCAGTGAGTGCCCCTGCTCAGCAACCACTGGAACGGAATTTACTTGAATTCCCCCAGGACTATTTTCAGGTTTCAAAGATTAAAAATAAACCATTTATTTAAAAAATGATGTAGACTGTACTGTCCTACACTGGTCGTTATTCTGTGTCAAACTCTCTCAGCTGCGTATTTTTGGTCTTTCTACCCTGCACTGGAAGCTCTTCATGGGTCCTTGACCGAGACTGGCTATGGTATTTTTCAAAAATAACAAATTCAAAATTCCTTTCCTTCTCATTCCTTGTCCTTTTCTTCCTATACATCATTTCCCCATTCTTTCTCCCCCACCTCTTTCTAATTTCCTTTGTGCCCTCTAAACCTTATTTGAAGTCCATCTAAACCCTGCTCTGTCTGGGTTGATTGGTTGATTGACTTATTGTCATGTGTACTGTAGTACAGTGAAAAGGTTTGTTTACAAGCAGTGCAGGCAGATCGTGGTAAGCAAGGATGTACTGATCAAAAAGACTTAAACAGAGGCATACAGGTTACACTGCAAAGGGTGTGCACTAGGTGAGATCAATGTTAGTAAGATCAGCATCATTTGAAGTTAGTGAGTCCATCAGTCTAATAATGGCTGAGAAGAAGCTGTTCCCGAACCTAATGGCGCGTGCGTTCAGGCTGATGGAAGAGGTTGTAGGAGATCACTACAGGTTGCAATGAGTCTTTGATGATGTTGGCAGCCTTTTTGTGGCAGTGAGCCATGTAAATGAAGTCCATGGATGGTCTGGGCTGTGCACACCACCTTCTGTAGTTTCTTACGGTCCTGGGCAGAGCAGTTGTCATACTGGGCCGCTATGCAGCCGGACGGTATGCTTTCAATGGTGCATCTGTAGAAGTTGATGACGGACCTTATGGACATGCCAAATTTCATGAGCTGCCTGAGGAAGAAGAGGCATTGTTGTGCCTTCTTGATCATCGCATCTACATGGGAAGTCTAGGGCAAGTTGTCAGTTATCGATACTCCAAGGAATGTGCTGCTCTCCACCCTCTAAACCTCAGTTTTGTTTTTGTAGATAAGGGCATGTTCTCCTTCTTTCTTTCTGAAGTCAATGATCAGTTCTTTCATTTTGCCAACATTGAGAGGGAGACTAACTGTACTGGATTCATTCCTTCCAACTATGGCATTCTCTGCCGTTCCCCCTGCCAAACTCTCTCAATTAAGCAGATGCTGTTTACAAGACAACAACATTGGTCTCACTGGCTGGAGACTAGACACTTCCAGGAGTTGCTAGACACTTGAGTTTCTGACTGTCATCTGGCCGCTTACTATGCTCTCCTTACCCAACATACACCACCAATCATACTTCTATCATTTAATAACTCCATCAGCTCTCTAAATATGCACTAATCCCCACCATTCTACCTTTTCTAAACCTGCATTTGCATCGTCTCATTTCCCTATAACAACTGCAATCTTGAACAATATATAATTTCTTCCTTAATTCTCCAGCCTGTAATCTTCACATTTAGCCATTGATCTTATTTTACATTTCCTTTCTACTCCCTCACAACACAATCCCATTGTCTAATTACAGCATGTCCTCTTGCCATCATCTTCCTAGGCAGAGTCTCAGGCCTGAGGATCACTCTTTCCATACCACATTTGTGGGTCCTGAGGTAACTATCCAGTACAATGCTGGATTTGCTCAATGTCCCACATGAGGCAGGTGTAGTTTGAAGACAGGATAGGTGGGTCATCTGGGGTTTGAAAGTTCTTTCCACTATTCGAAATAAACCTCCAGAAATCTAGTGACATCTAGACCTTGAGCTTTATTTAACATATGAACTGAGGTAACACATTCCTTTTAAGTTTAGGAACTACTAACTTAAGCTTTCTTCCATTAAGTGTTCATTTGTTTGTGCTGTTTGTGAACGTCCTCTCCCTGAACTTGTTGGAGAAGCCTGAAATGGTTGTCCCTTATACAAATATTTCTTCTCCAATTTGAGCAACCTTTCTCCCCTGAGTCAGTAGATATAATGCATTTTTACAGGGAAGTTTTAAAGATGTCCTTGAAGCATTCCTTCTACCCTCCTGATAATCACTTGCCTTGGCTAAACTCAGAGCAGAAGACTGGTCCTGGAAATCCTGTTTCGGGCACATCAATAATATGGGTGATCAAATACAGCCAATCGACAGTAACCTGGTGCATGGAACTGGTTGCCTGTTCGCTTGATCTATAAGTATAATGAAACATGCTCTTATGCTCAATGATGCCTTTCATGGATGATGTGGGTCGGGTGGAGTAGGATTCTGTACTCATGCAGCATTTACAATATCCTGTCTCTTTTTGACATGACTGGTGTTGCATTTATTGGAACAAGACCGAATAATCAAGTTCCATGAAACCATTAAGCATATAACCTTGAGAATTCTCATTTTACTGATGTGGTTGACAGGCCTGATGTCTTATATGAATGGCTACTAGGGACATCCTCTGCAACCATGGCTGATGATGTCATTATGAAACCTCTGACTGAATGTAGGCTCTACGCAGCCCATTCCTTAAGGTGGTGCAAACAGTAGAGTTGCTGAAGATAAGGTTCTGATGCTTGGATTAGTCTGGGGAAAGCCTTATTGTATACTCCAGAAACTATGTTCCACACTATCCTAGCTCAGTACAACTGAGGTATGAATTTCAGTTCCTTTTGGTGCTGGTGAATAAAGTTGAATGTTTTGAACCATTTGAAGTCTTCTCTGTACGTGATGGTCCCACACTAAACAATTGTAAGTCATTGGGTTGAAGTGGTTACCGGGGAAAGGGAAGCAGAAACGTAGAGGGTTGAAAGGGGTAATATGAATTAGGAGACATAAGTTATGAGGCCTCAAGCAAATGGAACGTAAAGTTGCATGTGCAAGGAAATGGCAGCTGTGCAACTGTACATTGTGAGAGGCACTGGTTTGTGGTGCTGTGCCATTATGTTGACAGTGAGGGGCAACTCTAAACTGTAGCCTTTGACCAGCACAATGCTGGTGAGGGTCAAAGATATAAAGGGTAGTTAAAAGAAAGCCACTACATGTAGTTCATTTGGATTTCCAGAAAGTATTCTACATTGTGCCACATAAAGGTTATTGCACAAGATAGGAGCTCATGGTATTGAGGGTAATGTCTGGCATGGATCGAGAATTGATTAACAGAAGACAGTTGGGACCAATGGGTCTTTTTTAGGTTGGAAAGTTGTAACTAGTGGACTGCAACAACCATCATTTGTAGGGCCTCAATTATTTACTACCTATACTAATGACTTAGAGCAGCAGCCAGAATATAATATATCCAACTTTGCTGAATATACAAATATAAGTGAATGGGCATATTGTGATGAAGACAAGAAATTTGCAAGGGGATACAGATAGGCAGATAAAGTTTAATGTATGAAAGTTTGGGATCATGCACTTTGATAGAAAAAAATCAAAGGCAGAGTATTATTTAAGTGGAAACAGACTCCAAAAAAGAGTAATGCAGAGGGATTTGGGTTTTCTTATGCGTGAAACACAAAAGATCAGCATGCAGATGCAGCAAGTAATTAAGACAAATGGAATTTTGGCCTTTATTGCAAGGGGCTGGCGTTTAAAAACAGTAATGTCTTGTTACAGCTAAGCAGGGCATTGTTGAGGGCAGCCTGGTGTACTATGTAGTTTTGACATATTCAATAAAGGATATACTTCCCTGGGATAACTTAACAAAAATGATTAAACAAGTTTTGTCTTTATTTTTATTCCTTCACAGGATGTTACAGAATTTATTTAAAACTGAGATGTGAAGGAATTTCTTTTGCCTGAGGGTAACGAATGTCTGGAATTCTCAACCACAGAGAATTGGGAAAGATAGATCAGAAAGCATTTAAGGAAGAGATAAATAGATCTGTGAAGATAGTGAGGAGTTGAGGTTTATGAGGAACTTTCGATTGTCACCTTGCTGTGGTGAAACAGTTCCAGTGTTTCTTTCATCTCGAAAGCAATTCCATCAGGAATTCTTAACTCCTGGCAGGGCCAGCCATGACAGTAAAGTGGGAGGGGATGAACCAGATGGAGTGCAATCCAAAATGGTGATCCAGTGGAAGATACTCATGTAATATGAATGGCTGCAATGATGGATGAAAGCTCCAGCAGTAATAGAGACATCCCCAAGATCCCTAATCATCGAGGTTTCCTTACCTAGAACTGGATCAACATTCTGTCAAGGACTGTGTGTCTCTCTCACACACACACACACACACACACACACACACACACACACACACACACACACACACACACACACACACACACGATGGAGACAGGATTGTCAGACATGCAAGTCCCTAGCTTCAGGCTGGCTTTCAGGCAGTGAAGCATGACTCAGTCATTGTGCTTTGGCATAGGAACAGGAGAGCATTTCAGCAACTTTCTTCACGACCAAACAGATCTCATCAGGATCCATTCTGCTCACCCCACATGGAGAAGGGGTTAAGAAAAGGTGCACTAAAAATATGCTGTTCCCTCACCAACCTGGCTGGAAAACCACATCCACTGGGCTTATCTACCTGTGGTCTGAAAACCAAAGTGAAACATACTTGAATGTATGATCCCTCATGGACAATGAGCAAAGCAATCATTCAGAGTGAAGAACTGCCCTGATTGCCGATGAACTCAGGCACTTCAACATTGATATTGCAGACAAAGGGCGGTTGAGGGAAGAAGGTAGTGGTCTGTCCTTGCCCTGGATAGGCAAACCCAAGGATCAGCCCAGGATGCATGGAACTTGATTTGTTGTTGAAAATGAACTCAACTGACTTGGAGCTCCCTGACGGCATCAATGATTGCCTCATCTCCATCTACAACTTGCCATGAACTAGCAGACAGCGGTCATTGAGCGTTTGTACACTAACTCTTGGTGCCACAGATGAACATGATGATGGGTTCTACTCCACCCTGGACACTATAGTCACCAACATCCCTAACAAAGATAAAACTAACCTCCTTGAAGATTTCACTGCCAGGGTTGGAAAGGATGCCCAACCCTGAAACTGAACCATTGGACCAGAAAAAGTTAGAAACTATAGCACCAATTGGATTCTCCTGTTCACGAAATGTGTGGATCACCAGCTGGTCATCACCAACATATTGTTTTACCAAAAATGACACAAGTTCAAGACTTCTAGGAGGAATCCATGATCACATACTGGCATTTGATTGACTATGTCATCTTTGATGCTGAGGCCTAAAGGATGTCCTCATTAACCAAAGTGATGACTAATGCAGTCAACTGCTGGAAAGACTACTGGCTCATCTGCTCCCTAATGTCCATCAAATGCCACCAGAAGCAGGTTAAAACAAAGGAACAGTTCATAAAAATGCTCAACACTCAGTGGCTTCAAAAGCCAAGCAGACTAGCAAACTTCCAACAATGTCTTTATAAAAATTTAAATGAGTGGAGAAAATATGGAAAGAGGTGAAGACCACCATAATCTCATTTTGTAATTGGCTACAAGACCAGAAAACACCAAAACTAGTTCAACAAGAATGATCACATCAGCCAAGGCATGATTGATGAGAAGGGGAGAGATCTTTATACTTCGCAAAACAAATATCACCAAGAGGTAAAGAAGAGAGTTCATGAAACAGCAAAGGCAGAGCTATAAAGAAGAATGACGGAAATCAAGAACCAATGGTAGTCTCAGAAAGCTAAGGAACCGTAACTCCTTGCTAACAAGCATGACACCCAGGGTTTCATCAGTGCCTCCAAGGCAATTTATGGACATAACACCCTTGGTCTCAAACTGGTGTGGAGTAAGGATGAAACCCTTTTAACAGGCAGAAGGATCATCAGTGTCCAATGGAGAAAATGCTTCAACGAATTCCCGAACCACAGTACAGTCACTGATGAAGACGTGTTTAAGGAAGACCTCAGCTCCCCATCAAAGATGGTCTTGGACTACCACCTAGTATGGCAGAATTTGAAGCCTCCATTAGACACATGATGAATAGAAAAGCTGAAGTGGTAGAAAGAATTTGAGTGAAGATCTTCAAACTTGGAAGAGTAGAGCTTATCAGTCATCTTAATCAACTGTTCTTGAAAATACGGGACAAAGAGGAAATCGCTGCTCATCTCAGAGATGGTGCTATTACCAACATGTTCGAGAAGGCAGACAAAGTGGGTTGTGGGAACTACTGAGGAATCTCCCTTTTCTTCATTGCCAGGAATATTACCAACTAAATCCTTGCTCGGCATTTTCTCCCAGTGTGGCTTCCGATTAAACTGTGGAACTATGCACATGATTTTCACTGGTCAGCAACTCCAAAAGAAATGCCAGGAACACCAATTGCTCTCACCATTGTCAAGAACAAGAACCAGTGTGGACATTGTCTACAGAACAATGGAAAACTTTTCAACATCAACTGGTTGAAACCCAAGAAGAAAATGACACTGACCTCACTTTTGGAACTTCAGCACATGGATGAGGACCAGATCAATTCCACCTCCCAGAAACACTTGCCAAATGTGAGGTTGGACATGTGGCTCTAACATCAGGCTCTCAGCCACAGAAGGACCCACAGAACCTGTGATCAATGACATGGAATTTCCTAGGTGGACCATCATATTGCTTAGCAAGTGATTGCTGATGACAACCATGGCTTCTACTCTTGTTTTCTTATGTTTATTTGAAGTCAGTGTCGTACCAAACCATGGCACAAAGTTTCATTCAACCAGATGCCTAATATTTTATTCTGAGTTCATCAGCTTGACATAAATACTAAAGATTTGTTTTAGGCCTATACTGAGTGAATGTAAATCTTTAAAAAGACAATGCCTCTTCAATGGGAATTGGACTTCCCTGGAATTATGGAAATGTGAAAGTGAAGTGCAAAGCATGAATCCTCAAAGATTGCGCTGCTATGGAGTATAATTTGCTAATTGCTTATGACTACTTGGAGCTAGTCATATTAATGGCTGCCAGTTTGTTGATCAGCCAAATAAAATATCTTTGCATTTAAGAATAAGCTTATATCTCAAATGTTTTTACTTTTAAGCCTTTAGTTTATTTGCTTCTACTGAAGGGCCACACCTGGAACATATCACCTATCTTTCTCTTTCAAATACTGATTGGGTTCCTGTGCATTTCCAACACTTTTTGTTCCTTAGTCAGATTTATCTATGAAATGTGGTGGCATCTCTGACAGGACAGGGACTGTGATGAGATCTCACCTGGATTTACCAATCATATCAAGTGTACCAGTTGAGATACAGCAAATTCAGATGATGGAGTTTTAGCAATGGTTTGCCAATGGAACTGGAAGGTTGCCTCCCTTCTGTTCTCTCACCTTTTCCCCATTTTCCACACGATTACTATTAAAATTTAAAGCATAGCAGGCATGAATGGGAGGCCCTTACAATTCACAATGGGGGAAGCTTTTCACTGGTGAAACATGCATCAGTTTACAATGCTGCAGCTGTGGGTGCGTTGTAAGAGTGGGCCAGAGCGTTTTCGCCCAACTCCATTTCAATTATCATATGAATTGTAAGCATAAAAGTGACTCAGTTTTTTTTCAAATTTAAAGAAATTTAAAATTCAAATTTCACTTTATTCAGGTGTGTATCACTATCACTTGTAGGGGCCAACTTAGTCAACCAGCTAAATCTACTGGCATCCCTCCCGATTAGCACTGGTGGGAAAATTAAGGACATTCTACGTTGTGGAAGAAACAACCATGTGATTTGCATTCACTCTCAGATGTTCTTATAAAACTGTGCAGTGTTTTATTCTTCAAGCTCAGCTTTCAGGTTCAGCTGGCTCTCAACTTCAAAGTAAAGGATATTGTCCAAGAAAACACTCAGTTTTTAATTGTCATGGGTAAACTCAAACATCTGTAAGGACTCTGCCAGCTAACACCTTGAGATGGGCCTACAATTTGAGAGTATTGAAATCACTCTAGGCTTTTAATTGAGTTGCATTGACTGACTATTCCCATCCATTCATAACCAGGACATTCCCATTTCACTTCGACATGGCCCCAAACTCCCCCTTTGTCTTCCTTGGTTCCCTCCCTACAAGCCCTTGAACACATGCTACAGGCTATCCCACCCCACCACTGACTCACTTTTGTTGGCCCCAAGCCTCCATGCAACCTTCCATTTTCCTCCTCCCCTTTCAAAGTGTTTATCAAGGAAAACCACTGACTTCACAGCCAGATGCACAAAGCCAACTGGTGTGCAACATCCTTAAACAGAATGAAGCAGGAGTGACAAGATTCTCATGAGCCACTTATTTTATTTTGAAGGCAGAACACGATTGGAAGAACACTTCATGCTAATGTCAATTCATGCCATACTACATTGCAAGAGCAAACACCACAGGTCAGTGTGAGGTCTGATATACCATAAACACACCCCTGACTTCATCTCTGCATCTCAACCCATCATCAGGAAATTGAAATTCCACATTCCAGTCACTCCACATGCTGCATTTCTTGCTATTACTGGCTTTATAAAATCCTCCCACAACAGTGAAATTTAGAAATTCTGAATGAGAAGCCTGGATTTGGATTATATCAATATTTTCAAGGCACACTAGAACATCGTCAGGAAAAAAGCCAAAGGCCCTTTCTGTGAACTAAATGGTTAATGATAAAAAGTATTATGTGTTATCATTTTAGATGCAACAAACAGCTACATTCTTTTTATGCCACCTTCACCTATCTAATAATCGGAACTCCAAGCACAAACAATGACTGACAAAACATTTTGCATTACTTTCATAATGTCACAAGGTTTTATACAAAGGTCTTCCTGCAAGCCCTATGAATACTGATGAGTGATATTTTGGGTTTTAAGTACCCCTTTTAGGGTGTTTACTGTTAGAATTTTTTTCAGCTTTACTGATAACTTAAGCACAGCCAAAAGTACTTTCTCTTTTTTAATTAAAATACTGCTATTTCACTGAATTATCAGAAAATTTGCTGTTGCTTCACTTCAGATAGAAAATGTCCACATAATTTATTTATTGTGTGTTATGTAATACCCCTGGGGTTTGATTCTGAAAAAGCATCTGCAATCATTTTTTCATCATAATTGCTGATTCCAGTTGTTAACAATGATCATTTTGGCTGTGAATAATTCTGAAAAGTGTTGCTTCACCTCTTGGTCCTAATACGGTAATTTTCCTCTTGTAGTTCAGCACTCTGATGAATAATATTGAGGCTATGAGAAATAATTACTATAAAAATATCTGTTCTGAGTTGCTCAGGATAATACAAAAAAATGGACAAAATTTACTACAGAGAAAATGTCATAATTTCTGGAGGGTTTTTCATTATCTCACCATAGTGTCTAAATCAGTGTTATTTTAGACCATGAAGTACTTGAACTAATGCCCCTTCAATTCACCATTCTGATGTTCCACTCTTTTGGTCTCAAGGGTGCAGGATTGACAATACTAGATAACAGAACTTCTACATTCACTTTTGTGCAAGTGCTAACAATAAGCATTCTCTAAGGTCAAGTGTGGTGTTACTACCATCAAGGTTAGACACTGATACAGTCATGACAGTGGTACTATAACACAGCATCAGACAAGTACCTTCATTTGTAGTGCATGTGATCTGCATTGTCTGGATCTGATCTGTCACACTTCTAAATAGTAAAGAGCATTTTCCATGCTGGAATTTGCATTTCAGGCACTCATTCACAAACTTCAGGTGTTGAATTAAAATGCTACTTAATTTTAAATAATAATTCCCGAGGAATCATTACATTATGTTCTCAACATTAAAATTATACTCTATACTCTACAGTTTAAGACATCTCATGGATTTTAATATCACTGTTGATACAAATAATTAGAATAGGAGTTTAGCTGATGGTTATCTGGAACCACATATCTGCTCCCTATCACAGGTAGTTCCTACTTATCCAATTAAATTCCAAATCTTCTAATTTTTATTTTTAAGTAATTAGCATGTCATCTGTTTTCAAAGATTCAGCTAAAAATGTTTTGAAACAATTGTGCAAGTAATTAAAATTGCTTTATCTAAACAGACAAAGGCATGATGTTAGTCACTTATTGAAAAAGTATGTGCCCACTTCTACCAACATAATGAACAGATTAGGAGTTTTCCTTGCTTACCAATCATATCTTTTGTCTTCTTAAAATGTTTATACCATCTTCCAAATTCTTGACATTTTGCTGCTGATACATTTGCATAGTAAGTGCTGTTTACAATGGAGGAAATCATACTCTGCATTATAAAAACAAAATCTTCAGTCAGTAACAAAAAAAATTAAAATCGGTTTAAGCTTGAGGTATCTATTTCCTCAAATGTTTCAGGCAATGGAAATAATAAAACAAAGTGCTTTCACTTGACACTTTACTTGCAAAGTAAATATAACTTATAACCATCGTTTACGTAAAGAACTTTTACATTCTCTGTCTCCTTTTGAAAAATATTTTTTCTTCATAATTGATTTGATCAATATCAAGTACACTTCAAACAATGTAAAATCAGCTTATCACAGTGGATTATAAAATATTTACAGAATTCCCAAAAAGTGACAAATCTTTTGTTACAATTATTATTATATTTAAAACTGTTTGTAAATATACATACAGTCTAGAAGAATAAGGCCCCACAAATCAACCCCATTCTGATAGAAGTGGTACATTCGTATACAATAATAATTTGAGGTTTAACAGATGGTATATCAATTAGCTGTGAGTCTCAATCAACTTCCAGGCTGTACCTATTCAGCCTTCAAGACAAAGAGTACATTTCCTTATGATATGATTAATTTCCACAAGACTATTTATTCAGCTATGAGTTAATACGTAAGAATTCTGTATCGCCATATTTGAATAATTTGCACAGAATTAATCTAAATGAGGACATTTATTTCTTTATCAAATTAGATTAATTTTATATTGCTTCACTATTCCCGTGAAATCAATTAAAGAAGTGGCTTAAACAATAAGCTTTAAAAACTGTTTTTAAATTAAAATATGATTACTCTATGTTTGATTTCCAAACTGCGTTAAACATACGTGTGAAAGCTGGGAGTCATGTTTTACTCTGGGATGAAGAAGCATATAAAATTTTTTAAAGGAGGTCAAATAAACAGTACTCAACACTGTAAGCTCTCAATTATTAGACCTTGTCCCCAAGAGGTTTGCATTTTCATAACAGACCACTGTATTGTAATCCTGGTGTTTGAGAGAAGACACTATTTAAAATAATACTTCACAGATAGAAATGAAAAGCAGAGAAATACAAATAAGGAAATCTTACAAAAATGAATGTAAATAAAACAAACTTGTCACTAAAGCAAAGTATTGCAGATACTAGAAACTTGAATGAAAGATAGAAAATGCTAAAAAAAATCCTCAAGATCATGGAAGCATCTGTGCAGAGAAAAAAAACACTAATATTTCTGATTTGTGGTTGTTCTTTTCATCAGAACTGTCCTGATGAAAAATCATGAGATGTGAAGCATTAACTCTGTTTTCTCACAAACATCTGAATCAGGAGCAGGTGTAGGCCATTTCATTCCCACGAGAATGCTCTACCACTGAATAAGATCATGGCTGATCTGATTACTCCAAGTTCCTGTCTATCCACAATAATCTTTCATTCATTGCTTATCAAAGTTCTGTCTACCTCTGCTTACAAATATTCAAAGACTCTGCTTCCACCAACTTTTGAGGAACTGAGTTCCAAGAGACACCTCATTACAGTGACCGTCAAGACACCTCAGGATCTTATTTGTTTCAATCAAGTCACTTCTGATTTTCAAAACTTCAGTGGATGCAAGCGCAGCCCGTCCAACCTTCCTTTATAAGACAACCTGCCCATTCAAGTTAATGAAGTGTGAAGCTGGATGAAAACAGTAGGCCAAGCAGCATCTCAGGAGCACAAAAGCTGATGTTTTGGGCCTAGATCCTTCATCAGAGAGGATTCAAGTTATTGGTTTAGTTGCCCATTCAAGTTATTGGCTTTGTAAACTTTCTCTGAACTGTTTCAATGCATTTACATACTTCCTTAAATAAGGAGGCCAAAACTGTACATACTATCGCAGATGGGTCTCATCAATGCCCTGTACAACAGTCCTTACTTTTGTTTTCAAATCTCCGCACAATAAACAAGAACAATCTATTAGTTTTCCAAATTACCAGCTGGATCTACATACTAACTTTTGTAATTTATGCACTTGGACACCCAGTTTCATCTACGCCTCAGAATTTTCTAACCACTCACTATTTAGATGATATGCTTCTTTTTCCTCCTTCCTGACAAAACGAAGAACTTCGCATTTTCCCACAATATACTCCATTTTCCAGATCTTTACCCACTCACTTTGCCTATCTATATCCCTTTGTAACCTTCAATATTTCTTCTTGGCAACTTAACTTTGTGTCATGAGCAAATTAAGCAACCATACCTTCATCATCTTCAAGACCATTTACATAAATTGCAAAACATTGAGACCCCGGAATTGTGATCCTCGTGGCATACCACGCATATATCTTACCAACCAGAAAATTAGTCACTTATGTCTCTTCTCTATCTTCTGCTGGGTAGTCAATCCTCTATTTCTGCCAAATGCAACTCTTCCTACACTATGAGTTTTCATATTTCACAATAACCACTGATATGGCACCTCAGCAGATACTTCCAGAAATTCAAGAACAGCACATCCGCCAGTTCCCCTTATCTACATCACGTTACATCTGCAAAGAACTCTAATAATTATTTAAATCTGATCTTCCTTTCACAAAACCATGTGAACTCTGCTTGATACCTTGAACTTTGAGGTTTTTTTTAAACTTTCCTAGCTCTGCTATAACGTATTTAATAATATGTTCCAATACTTTACCCGTGACAGAGATTAGCTAACTAGCCCAGAGATAGTAGGAACTGCTGATGCTGGAAAATCTGAGATAGCAAGGTGTAGAGCTGAATGAACACAGCAGGCCAAGCAGCATCAGAGACGTGAGTCTAGGCCCAAAACGTCAGCCTTCCTGCTCCTCTGATGCTGCTTGGCCTGCTGTATTCATCCAGCTCTATACCTTGTTATCTTGGCAAACTGACCTGTAGTTTCCTACTTTTGTGTGTCAACCTTTTTTTAATAAGCAAAGTGCTAAATGACCTGGTGAGTGTTTCCAATATTTTCTGCTTTTACTTAGATAGCTACTCAGTGCAAGAGTTTTAAAAAGTATATCGTTTGAATGTATTTCAGGATAAATCAATTCCAATAGGATGAATAATATACTTGACAGGAATGGCGAACATTAAAATATTTTAATTGATCAACAATTCCTAAGTTAAGGTTATGAACACACAGAAATGACAAAAACATTTAATTTTTTTGGTTGGATCCTTCCCGAATGACTCTGCAGCTAATTGAATATTAGTGGTTCTCCAAAACCTTACATGATTTGGAGTCCTAGGCTAAACTGCATTAATGTTCTGCCTGCAATACACTGAAAATAAATTAATGATTAGATGCCAAATTTTATTAGATGACCTAAATCAGGGTCTTGAGGGACACAATATACTGCGTAATAGCTGAAATGAAATTTAACTAAACAAAACAGGCATCAAAGACACAACTGGTTATCAGGCACTGCATTTCTTTCCATTTCTGTCAAAAGAAAACAATTGTATTTTCCCTGCTGCCAGCTGTTCACCGTTACAACTGAACGGAGTTAGCAGCTTGAATTATTCCCTGGGACAGGTGATCCAAATTCAGCACTGGAGTGCTGCTTGTCAGAGATTAAGGGAGTTTAATTCTTTCTGTTGAAAATTTGAGTTGATCTGGGGATAAAACAGGATTCGAATAGTGGAATTTCTTCCTCCCTGCTGTCCAATGAACAATGGCCAGAAATTTAAATATTGTAAAAAGGAGGCTAGACGTTGAAGCTTTTCATCCTCCAATCATAGAACTAGAATGCAAGAAACGGATGTGCGTAAAACAGAAGTCTTCATTTTATATGGCATAAGAAGATTGGTTGAGCAATCAGTGGCATGGAGGTGCAGCAAGAACTGTCAATCGTAATGCTTTATTAATTCAATAAGAATTAAAAGATTGACAGTTAACAGTACTTGCTGCTTCTTCATGCCAGTGTTGGCCTAATCAATCAGCTTAGCACCAAGGGAGGGACAGTAGTTTGTCACAGAGAGGAGCATTCATCAGTCAAGGAGTTGACATATTTCTATACATCAATGTCACACCTGTAGCATGTGTCAACAGTTTATCTGGCAAACACTCTCCAAGTAAATAGTGATTCATGAAAGAAAAAGGTGAACAATCTTTACTGGGGTCAAGGGGACTACAGATAGTCAATCAAGAAGCTTATCCATGGTCAGTCAGGTGGTTGGTCCTACAGAGTCCAAGGATCTCTGTCTTTGCAGTCTGGGGATTGGGCCACAGCTGGACCTTCACAGCAAAGTGAATCAGTCTGGAGATTACAGGATATCTGTTGGGGTATTGTGGAGACAGTCTGGAGGCTGGACTGTGACCAATCCGACCAAGTTAGTCCAGGGATGGGCCACATCTCTCCAGGGCATTTGGTCAATATTGGGCAGGGAGTTTATTAGGGGTTATTCCAAGGCGTGTTGGGGAAAAGGGGTAACTCAAGTTTGGCGATGGGTTTTACTGTACTGCATCACTGAGTAAATGTCAACTGCCATAGGGGCAATTGGAGATCAGAGGGTGAAACAATAGGAGGGGACTAGGAGCTCCAGAAAAGGTGCAGGGATTCAAATGGGTTATGGCAACTCTGGTATCTGCATGGGGAGGGTCAAGGGCTAGCAAGGGTATGGAATTTTCATAAATCATTAGCTCCATGAGTACAGTGGGGGCATTAATAGTTATATAAAGGGGGCTGGCTAAACCATCACCACCAAGCTGTGTTAGCTGTTGCAGTAAGATATACATTAAGAAGGACTAGGTGGAAACCCTGGCCAGTAGCTCTAAAGATTTCAGCTTCCTGAATTTTGACTCCAGCAGCTCACTTTAAGCAGCAAATGGGGATCTGCGTGGCATCTTCCAATCCTTCCCCCCAAAATGCACCCGGATTGTTACTAATGCCATTTTCTTAAGCTTTCAACATTGATGACAAGAAGGGTCAAACAGTACAGGAGATGGGGTTTTTTTATTCTCTCATGGGACGTGAGCATCGCTGGCTGGTCATCATTTGTTGCCTGTCCCTAGCTACTCTTGAGAAGATGGTGGTGAAATGCCTTCTTGAACTGCCACTCTCCAGGTGCTGTAGGTTGACCAACAATGCCATTAGAGAGGAAATTCCAGGCTATTGATTCAGCAACAATGAAGGAATGGTGATATATTACCAAGTCACAATGGTGAGTGGTTTGGAGGGGAACTTGCAGGTGGTGGCATTCCAATGTATCTGCTGCCCTTGTCTTTCTAGACAGAAGTGGTCCTGGGTTTGAAACTGTTCGAGTATCTTTAGTGAATTTATGCAGAGCACCTTGTAGATAGTACACACTACAGCTACTGAGTGTTGGTGGTGGAGGGAGTGAATGCTCATGGATGTGGTGCCACTCAAGCAGGCTGCTTTATCTTGGATGGTGTAAAGCTTCTTGAGTGTTGTTGGAGCTGCACCCATCCAGACAAGTGGGGAGTAATTCATCACACTCCTAACTTGTGCATTGTAGATAGTAGACAGACATTGATAAGTCAGGAGATGAGTTACTTACCACACTATCCTTAGCTGCTGACGTGATCCTGCAGCCACTGTGTTTAAATGGCAAGTCCAGTTGAGTTTCTCATCATTGAAACCACCAGGATGTTGATAGTGGGGAATTTTGGGATGGTAACACTACTGAGTGTCAATGGATGCTGGTGAGATTGTCTCTTAGTGGAGATGGTCATTGTCTGACATTTGTGAAGTGCCAATGTCACTTGCCACTTGTCAGCCTAACCTTGGATAGTGTCCAGATCTTGTTACATCTGAATATTGAGTGTTTTAGTATCTGAGGAGTGCTGTACATTGATGGCAAAAGATAATGGATGGAGGATCATTAAATGGCAATTTCGTAGTTCTATCGAGAATTCATAGGGTGGATGACGGTGCTTAAAATGCACTGTGGTCAAATTCACCTCTAAAATGCACAAGAAAAGTTAATCACTTGGACAACAATCAGAAAAAGGTCACCGGCAATGCTGGGAGGTCTGGAATTTATGAAGAGCTGCACTTCCATCCCAGCTTCTACTTTTTTCATGGTTGTCCAATCACATATTCTCTCTCTCTTACTCCTACAGATAGTCAAAAGAAAGAATCTTGACTGAAGGTGTAGCAAGCACGAGGAGGGGCAAAGGGTTCAGAGGAACCATCTGGCTGGTCCTGCAGCACATAGGAGATCTCAATTTGGCCACAGCTGCCCAGGCATGCTGGCCTTCAGTCTGCTTAAATCAGCCATCAATTGGAGCTGAATTACAGATTCTGTTGATAAAGGGGAGGGGCACTTCAGTCCATTATGCTGTGAAGGTGCTGGGCCCAAGTTTCAGCAGCTGGTGCGGGTGGGGACTCATACCTGAGTTTTGGGTTACAGATGGTTAAGGAGTAGAGAACTTAAAAAGCTGCCTGCCAACCTACTGTCATTTCATCTAACGCTCCAGAACTATAATTTTTGCCAGAGGGCTCCTAAGATAGAGCTAAAATGATATTTGGTTTGTTTCCTGTGATTGGCACATAAACATGGGCAAGCTTGGAGATTGTGCATTAAATATCCAGGACCTGTCAAAATCAAACTACATTTATCTTCTCCATCTGCAACCTGTTTCATGGCAGCACAAACATTCTCTCATATTCCAATTAGGCTGTAACTGAAGGCCTAATCATTTTATTCCTGAACTTTGTCTTTCTAATTTTGTGAAAAAAAATCATGATTTGCTTTCTGATCATTTTATCTTGCACATGATCTAATATTTACATGACCATGCCTGTTAGATATTAAGGACAGTTTGATGCATTTTACTATTTAGCATTCTGTTCTGGGTCTGGGTTTTGGCTGAGAAAGGGGGAATGTGGCAACAGTGCTTAGAGGGAGGGGCATTGGGAAAAAAGGACATATTTATGTATCCAAAGATTAGGTAATTTTATTATAAACTAAAGCATTTTATTTTTGGATGCCAAGTTAAAATATTTCATACACATAAAATCACTTGTAATTGTGCTTATCTGAAGAAGAAAGCCCAAAAGCAATTCAACAAAAAATGTTAGTGCATGATGGCATCATCTAATAAATGAGCTTATCAGTGTGAGAGTAGTCAACAAAAATCATGAAGTAAACCTTGAAAATGGGTCTTTAAAAAAAAATACCCCTGAGGCATGGGTTAGTATTGTTACCACTAAGTAGCGATGTGGCAGGCAGAGTCATGAGTTGCGATGAAGTTATATGATTGCTATAAAAGGGCAGGGGAATGGGAATGGTTAGTTTGGTGTGTGTTGTTATAGAGTAGAAAGGTGGCACAGCTGGGCCTGCGGAAGGGAGATTGGAGCATATATGTGGGGTGAGAGATAAACAGTTTAGAATTTTAGGAAGCAAATGAATCAAAACCCCAGAGAACCACCATGGGCCTTAAGTAGATGCCACCTTGACACTCAGGAAACCTGTGCTTGTCTCAGACCTGTGTGCACGGGTGGCTGCAACAGATCAAGGGGACACATTCCCAGGAATGGGAGCAGTGGCCTGGCAAATCTCCTGACGCACTAACTGCCTTGTAACCAAATTAAAAAAGATCCTGCAGGCTCATCATAATCTCCGACGGTGCATCTGATAAAATTATAATCAGGTCGTTTACCATTCACACGTTTATTATTCTCAAAAAACATACAGCACGGTTAAGTGATTGCTAAAGCAACTAACACAATATTATGTCTTTCAAACTTAACATGGTGTCTTGTGTGACACTAATGATTCCATTTGCCTACAGATCACTTTGTTTGTAAAAACTGAAGGACTGTTGTTACTGACATGTAAGTTTACAGTAATGCCAAGTGTTCCACTATTTATTAAAAGACAAGCTTCAAACTCACATAACTCTAGAAATATTGCCAATCTGGAAATCTTTTCCAAAATAACTAACTTTGGAAAAAAGTAACTCTGAGACATTTTTTGTATTCAAGAACAACAGAGGGAAATTTGTTGTATTTATCATTAAAATGGTCAGTCAACGATGTAGGTATGACTGAAATCTTAAGTTTCTGAAAGAACGGAGTTTGTGATCTTAAGTCACAGATCCACACTGCTGACTTGCTGCACTGAAATGCAACAAACTTTACAGTATATATGTTAGTAATTAAAAGGGAATTGGACCCAGACTGAAAAAAGATTCTTTTGGGAAGCACTTTGGAATTCAATAAGTAAATTGTAGCATTCAAGAGCACTGAAAGGTCTACTTAGAATTAGAATCCCTACAGTGTGGAAACAGGCCCTTTGGGCCAACAAGTCCATACCGAACCTCAGAGCATCCTGCCCAGACTCACCATACCCCCCAACAATCCACACCTCCCTGAACATTATGGACAATTTAGCATGGCCAATCCACCTAACCAGCACATCTTTGGACTTAGATTTATATTACCAAATAACAAACAGCATCATGTCAGTTGTGATGAGTTTTCGCACAAGTAACCAGACCCTATAAGTTTTATGATTTGGCTGGGCTGCTTTTGTGCCCAGGAAATTTCTAGAGTTTACTTCATATGTGAGCAGCTATTCACTTTTCCTATTAATATTATTTAGAAAAACGGTTGTCTACTTGAAAGTGACTATTTTTATTCATTCGAGAATGGTGAAAGTCACGAGGCTAAGCCAGCGTTTATTGCCTATCCCTAATTTTCCAGCGGGCAGTTACCACATTGCTGTAGGACTGGAATCATGTTTGCCACACTAGGTAACAACAGCAGAGTTTCTTTCCCAAAGGGAATTGGTGAACCTAATGGGTTTTTACTACAATTGACAATGGTACCTGCTCACTTTGAGACTAACTTCTTATTGCAGATGTTTTTAAAAATCAATTTCAAGTATCACCATCTGTCATAGTGAGATTTAAACCCACGTCCCCAGAACATTAGTTTGGAGTTCTGGATTTCTAGTCATCTGAAATTATCATTGACCCACCACCATCCTTAATCAATGGAACTGCATGTTACTCCCAACTTTATTTCAAGTATTATTGATTTTTTAAATTAAGATTTTGTTTTCCTTTCAGTATTGATATTCAAGTTTCTAGCTTAATCACGTGCAAATATCAATGTATATTCTACCAAATTCAATGGGCACACAATCCATCACCTTCCCTGATCTCATCTGATCATCTACAGGATGGGTGGATGCCAAACTATATGTGATAAATACTTAAGGGTCAATTGAGCTTGTTAAAAGCTCAGTTGACCTCAATATTACCCGGCCCACACCGTAATAAAGTTGACATGGGTAGGCATATGGGAATAGGCAGCCCTTTCTTTTACATGTTTAAAACTATGTGGGTAGGAATGAAGGGCAGTATATTTTGGGTGTGTCTTTTGTACAGCAGGGGAAACTCATAGAAAATCGTACCCACTCGCTTTCTCCCTTCAAACACTTCAAAATCCACTCTAAGGTTGCCAAACCTTGCCTGCCCAATGTCCCTTAATTACCTGGGTCTGTGCTTCTATTCAGACTTCATCCTGGGATGGGTTGGAGCTACCAGTGGTGTCCACCACTGAGCACTGCTACTGTCAGATTGTTGGATAAACTCATCACCCTCATAGAAGCGTTAATGACCTTAACGATACCATTCAGCCTACTGAGTCTTCACCAGCTCTCCGAGCATCCTGCCCTTCATACCAATCTCCTGTCTTCTGCTTGTAACCGTGCACATTGATTTTATTTAAATAATCATCTATTGTCCTTTAAAATTCCTCAATTGAACCTCTTTCCACCACAATTCAAAATCCAAACTATTCAAGTGGCTTAGTTTTTTTACTCACATCACATATCTGCTTCCTTCATAAATCTGTGCTGTCTAGTTCTTCATCCATTTGTGAACAAGAACAATTTCTGATTTGGAACCTTCTATCTGATCTCAAAGCTGATTTGCTGGTAGCTCAATAGCCCATCCTCTATCCAGTAGCTTGGCTTGACATAGTTGTCAGCAGTCCTCAGGCAAGGTTATGTCAAGGAAGATAGCCTTCAGTCTCGGGGTCCCAGTACACTAAGTCAGGGGCAATGATAACAGTCCAGGGGTTTGGACGTAGTCATTTAGCCACTCAGGGTGGTCAAGTTTAGGACCCTTTCCGCACAGAGGGTGAGAAACCAGATATCAGGCACCCCACCACTCATTGAGCTCTTTCTAACTTTTTCTGTGTGCTGTGTTCATCTGGAATGACAGAAAGGAAAGAATGAATGAGGTGAAAGTGAGTAATAGATCTGATAGTGCTAGTGGAAGAAAGGTGCACAAAGTGAGTGAGTATGCAGTGTAGAGACATTGCAGGGTTAGGAAGGTGGAGGGGTTGGAGTGGGTGACAGTGAATGATGGAGAATATTGCATGCAATATTGAGAGGGTAGAGAATGAGCCTTTCTGGGAGGTGGGTATAGTAGTAGGTATAGAGTGGGTGTTAAGTAGCCGACAGAAAGTGACATCACTTAGGTTATTGATCTTCTTTCTTTACTGCTGAGCAGTTGTTCAGATAGCTGAGATCACAATGACCTGGGTGACTAATTCAGATCAGGCTGCTAAGGTCTGGTATTGCAGCCTTCTTTAAAGACATTGCAGGCACTGGGGATGCCCGTTTGTTCCAGAATATTTCAGCAGGGTAGTTTTTACCGGCTACGGTCAGTGGTACAATCTAGTAGATGTGAGTGAGTACCACTGGAGCATGGTACGTAGCTCTTGAGGTGAGTTAGGATTGGTAGCCTGAGAAAACTTGCTAAGACTCACGAACAGAAATGTTCCAAGGAAATGTACAAAATTGACACTTGGCCAAAAGAAAAAAAATTGTGTTTTACTTCCTGGTTTGCTGCCCCAGAGAATTCTTCAATTGGATTGTCTATTCAGCTTGTGTGATGACTTCAATAATCCTGGACATCAGAGAGTCCCTATAACTGGCTGCAGAATGAAAACAGTCTTGCAATAAGGGAAATTGATGTTGTATGAGCCAACCAATGACTATTCCCATCAAGAGAGAATCCAAACATCTCCTTATGACATTCAGAAACATTATTACCCCTGAATTGCCCATTCATCAAGAAACCAAGATTACCATTAGCCAGCAACTTAACTGGACTAGCCAAGTAAATGCTATGACTACAGGAGGAGGCCAGAGGTTGAGAATTCTGTGGTGAGTAACTCATCTCCTGACTCCCTAAAGCCATCTACCATGTACAATGCATAATGCAGAAGTATGATTAAATAGCTCCCACCTGTAGTTGTTCGTGAGCTCATTGAGCCTGTTGTTCCATGGTGTGCAATCATTCCGTTACCATTCGAGGCAATATCATTAGTGTGACCCCTAATTGAAGAGTTGGTGCTCTGCTCTATTCTGAATTTACATGACTCCCCCTGGTGTTATGGGTCTTGTCACTTCCAGTTCTGTTTTTCTAGCAGCAGTCTGTGTACACAGTCTATATTTATGTGCTTGTTAATAGAGTCCCGTGTTGAGAACCAAGGTTCCAGAAATTCCCTTGCATGTCTGGTGTTCACTTGTTCCAGCATAGCCACTTTATCCAGTCAAATTGATGGCCCTCATTGTCTGTGTGTATTGATACTTGTCTTTATTCAAGGAAATTTCTTGAAGCCTGGTTCTCAACATGGGACTCCATTAACAAACACATAGAAACAGACCCTGTATACAGACTGCTGCTAAAAAAAAGGGAACCAGAAGTGACAAGAATCATCGCACCAGAGGATCATATAAATTCAGAACACCAACGCTTCAATTAGAGGTCGCACTGATGATGTTGCCTAGAACGGTAATGAAACATTTGCACACCAAGGAGCAACCAGCTCAGCGAGCTAATGAACAACTGTATCCACAACCCAAACTATAAAATTTTGCTCAGATCTTCATTTCCTACTTGTCTTATTGAGTGCAGTTCAAGAAACTCAACACCATCCAGGAATAGACTATCAGCACAAATGGCACCCCTCCTTTAACATTCACTTCCTCCATCACTGGCTCATGTTGAATGAGAACTGTTAATTTCTTAAAGGCACAGAATCCCCAAGAAACCAAAGGAAAGGAAACTGCTGGACAAGACTTCACTTTTTGAAACTTGTACTGAAACAAACCAGACAAATCAAAACAATTGAAACATAAATTAATCAGTAAAGGATATTTTAAATAAAAAGGTAAATTCCACTTTAAATGGTAAATACAAACTCCTGTCACCGTATGTCTGTCGCTGGAAGTGCTTGTGTTACATTCTACACAAATGGGGGACCAGGTGCAATATTAGTCTTTCCAACTCACCCTCCACTATGTTGGGTCTCTCACTTTTCACCGAGTTGCTTTAGCTTTGAATCTGATTCTTCTGTAGCCATATTCCATCCAAAAACAGTTAACTTGAACAAGATACGCAGCTCACTGAACCCTCTCTCACTCAACTTCTCGCTGATACAGACTGCCTAGAGATTCTGATCCCTTTAAACAATCTGATGATTTCTGGCAATACTCAAGCAATAACAATCCACAATATTTTGCTCTTTTGGTCTTTATTTTTCTGCTGTTTCCAACTGTATGACCAATATAATGACAAAGCACTGAATTTTAATATACAGAATTTAATGCTGCCATACGGTGGGTTTAAAGGCAGAGGGAGGGGTTGCAGTTAAGCTTCTAAAAGGCAGCGTCTGGTCCTTCTGCCAACACACACTCTATGATTTTATGAGATGCAGTGGAACCATCAGACCATCCTCTTGCCCTTGGGTTTATTAAGGCACTTGGTAGACATTAGATTGTTGCCCTTTTACCCAGGGTGGGGGAAGACCCAAACCAAGCAGGTAGCTTAACAGCTTTTACTGGACTTGCTGGTGTCAGTTATGGGGAAAGTTGGGGGAGGGGTATCTCTTTGTATCTTCCCATCTCCCAAAAGGTTATACCTTGTGTCAAGTATCCAAGTTGGCATCTAAAATGCAACAGCCCCTCGAACATCCTCACCTCTTATTTTCCTGTCTAATCCCCATAATCTTTGACACCTTGTTGAACAAAATATCCTACTTCATAATGACTTGGAATTATTGTCACTTGTTCCTTCATCATTGTTGAGTCAAAATGCTAGGATTCCCTACCTAACAGTGAGTGCATCTTCCTCAAAATAACTGCCATCATCCTTCTCATTAGCAGTTGGGGATGTACAAGAAATACCGGCCTCACCAGTGAGATACACATCCCACAGATATATAAATTGAAAAAAAGGTAGAATCTGGAGCAAGTTATAGAGAAAACCTTTGTAAAAATACTGCACTCTTCAAATGTCATCATAGATTCAGGATAATTCTTTTTTATGCAATCACATTAATTTTAATAAATGAGACTGACAGGAATTTCAGTTATGAGACATCATATGATTAACAATGAATGGGATACAACTATTTTTTAAGCAGTTTAAAGATTCTACAGCCAGACATCCCTGCACTGCAAGCAAGATTACACTGTGGGTCAGGTTTTGGTATCTAAGTCAATGTCACACATAGTGTAAAACATCTGTTAAATCTTTTTCAAAGATTAAATCATAACTCACATGTCTGTGCCCATTCAATTATTAAATTAAAAAATGGTAATCTTTTTTGAACTTTGTCTTCATGCAAAGTTGAGTCAAAACTTTTGTGAACATTATTGCCCAAGTTTGTATGTTTTGTTCTGTACTGTAATAACATTGACTTGGCATGTTCTGTCCTAGGATTTCTCTAGACTAAACAATATTATGGGCCAAATTTGTTGAAACCCATGGCAACAACAAGAAGAAACCAATGTACTAATATCAATGCATTGATCTGGAAAAAAAGTTGCTGCAGCTATTTATAAATTTGCTAATTGATTATTAGTAAATTAGATTTTTTTCATATTTCTTTTCACTTAATCATTACAGTGAAAACAGAATGAACATTTAAGTTCCTTGGATTCAAAATTCTGTATGAAAAGTTAATTATTGATGTACAGTAATTGAGTGACTCATGATATTTTTAATGAACTACTCTGATATTCTGATACCATCACCCTTCTGAAATGGCAGATATTAAAATATAGATAATGATGTTCTAATGAATGTGAAATATTCATGACAAACAGTGAGTTGGTTTCTTGTGCATTTTTTTTCAACAGCCCCTAAAGTAGCTCCTAATCCTTTTCTTTGTACTTTAAAGTCACTAAAAAAAGTCTTAATAATTGAGAAGGCTATTGCCAAAGCTAACTGTGGTATATTAAAGGGAAGGTTTTGCTCCAAGCTCTGGAGTATTTCTCTGAAAGTAGAGATTTTCTATTTAAGTATTTGGAGGAAGGTAAGAGTTACAATGAATGAGCAATTGACAGGTTTAAACATTCACACATGCCTTGCAATAATAAAACCATGCACAGATTAAACAACAAAAAAAAATGTCCTGGTACTTATGTGAGATGGTCAAATAAATGAAGAATTATTAAGCTACTGGTTGCTAGGAAAGTTATGTGATACCATTAAAAGTTGGCAAACACACTTTTTATTTAGCCTACTCTAACTGTATATAAATATAAAATATTCATGTTAATAGATATTTTTTAATAAACATGTTCAGACATGTTATGACACACCTCTGAAACAAGAAAGACTTGAATGTGGACCTTCTGGCTCAAACATTACCGCTGTACCAGAAGAGCTCTAATATTCAGTTTACCATCCAAAATAAATAGGATGAGATGTTCATGTATGAAGGAAATTATTGCTGCAAACTGCTATATTTTTATAATATTATCAAATGTATGTTTCTTACCCATAAAGTAAAATGATATTGCTGAGGAAAACAGTCAAATTTGTTTGACCGGTTCCGATTTAGCCCAAATCTTATTTAATTTCCCAGGAACTTATGTTTTCGAATGTAAGAGCATTTTTGTTTTATTGCCGGATTTCAACATATATGATTAGGGAACTATGAAGAAATGACAATCAAGGGTGTGATGGTCTTATAATTAATAGCTTATGATTTGTTTATTTGGGTGTAAAGTTATCCTTCAGGTAAGGACATGCTTAAAAACAGCATTACACTACAGGTACAACAGACCTCTGACAAGAATTTACAGTCTAGTTACCAGTCTCAGACCAGGTTCTAGCTAGGCAGAACCATGTTTATGTTGCTTGGCTCCTGCCTGACTGGAAATTTAACTATCCTGTATAGGAGAGAACTCTGCACATACCTGTATACATGCATACGCATGGCTGTTTACTCAAAAGTTAGACGTTTAAATTGTCTGAGAACAGGAAGGGGAAATTTCTGTTCACTAAAGATTTAAACTAAGTTCAGCTAAGTTTATAAAATTGTTCAACTCATTCCCAGAATGCTTTGCAAAGCTGGTTTCACACTGCATTGGGCTTCTAGTGGTGTGAGATTACTTCCTCAAGGGACTTGCACATTTCCGTGCTGCAATTAGATTGGATCTTGACTTTGAGCTAACACTGCCAGTTTAACAATATAATGAGAAAACATAAAGGATTGGAGATCTGTCACTGAGAAAAAGTGACAAAGGCAATTATAGGTCCTAGAGGATTACATCTGAAGTGCATCTAGATATTTTCTAATCAACCTGTTCAGAGATGTTATTACACACCTCTGGAGCAGATGGTTCTTGAACACAGACTTCATATCTCAGATGTAGGCATTCTCCCTGAACCACATTTACAAGGAATCTTTTAAGTTTTTCTACCCGCAACTGTAATTGACCAGCTCAGCAAACATATGAGTATTTCTTGACCTTGGTGGTCCACGTTCAAGTCCCACCTGACATCAAAGAAATAAATAGGTTGATTCAAAAATGTAACATACAAAAGGTGGATAATCAAAAAAAAAGCCTTTCCAGCTGAATGCCAAGCGTTGTCTGATGAACAGAAAGGGTTAGTAACAGAAGGTCATCCAGCTGCAAAACCACCCACCAAATCCAAAAAGAATGATCTCTCAGCATTGTGGCAATCACATGTAATATAGGGAAAACTGAAAGGGGAAGGAAACAAGCTGAGCTTAAATCTATTTGAATACAGCTGGAATGAGACATGTTGTTGAAGTTTTTCATCTTGTATTCATCAAATAAATGCAAAAATGCCAAATTTTATCCAATCACAAATTTGTACCATATCAAAGGAAGGGTGCTAATCTGTAAGCAATTTGACTCTGATTGGCAGAAGCATTGCAATGTTGAAAGCAATGGGAGACTATAGACGCCAGGAACTCTCAGGTAATTTTAGAAAAGACTCAAGGCTTGAACATGTTCCTTGTTTACGGTGAATGTTGCTTCTAGCAATCTTCTTTAGAATTACAAGTAAACAAGCAAATTTAAAAACGTACCTGCTTGGTCATGCTCATAAATATCTAAGAGCTTGGAAAAAGGGAATGGAAAACACAAAATGGAAAATAAAATACTGGCTAGTGAGATGAAAGCAGTTTCAGAGGACAATAGTGAGACAACAAGTTGCATCAATAAACAAAAACTTGTATTCATATGGAGTTTTATGATATTAGAACAACTCAAATGTCTCATATGGTGAAGTGACTCATTTTTCTGGAGTGCAATGACAGTCGACATGCTTATAATGCATCAACTCTATAACAGTACCAACGAAGTCAAAGGTTATGTGGGGCAGACAGGAAAGTGACATTAAGAATATGGTCAGATTAGTCATCATCATTTGAAAGACAGAGAGACTTGATGGGCTGAATAGCCAACACGTACACTTATTCCTTACATTGTTAACATTCTCCAAACAGCAACAAGATAAAGAACCTGTTTCCCTGATACTGGTTGCATAAGAACATTGGCCAGGCCAGGAGTGAACTCTGCTGAATAAATTGCTGTTCTTTAGACAATGAAATGGAACCTATAATAACCTCCTGAAGAGATGGGTGGGGCTCTAGTTTGAGTTCTGTAACCTTCAATAGGTCTAAACACCTTCACTACGAGACTGACACATCAGCCTAAGTTATGCATTCATGTCATACTGCAGGGCTTGAATCCAGAATATTCTGACCCAGAAGTGTGCAACTTAAACTAACACTGAAATTATACCAGTATTGGTGCGGTGTCCGTGTCACCAGCTTGTGATGTTCTAGTCCAAAGCAACTAGTTGCAAACCCAACTTACACCTGCTGAGGCTTTGGGATTTTTCAAGTTGTACTTTGGTGAGCTGCATTTCCAGAATATGTCATTCAAATACCCCTTCCAAATCAATGTAAAATTCGCTTAACCATAATTGGTATTTTAATATAATTAAAACTTTTTTTAAAGTCTGCTACTGTTTAGAGTTCCTAGCTACAGCTACTAAATTTTACTAATACTCCAATTTAGAGCTCACAGAAACACCATATAAACAAAGTTCTACCTTTTCAATACTCACGTAACTTCTGTACCAATAGACAGTAGACAACAGGTGCAGGAGTAGGCCATTCGGCCCTTCGAGCCAGCACCACCATTCATTATGATCATGGCTGATCATCCACAATCAGTATCCTGTTCCTGCCTTATCCCCATAACCCTTGATTCCACTATCTTTAAGAGCTCTATCTATCTCTTTCTTGAAACTATCCAGAGACTTGGCCTCCACTGCCTTCTGGGGCAGAGCATTCCATATATCCACCACTCTCTGGGTGAAAAACTTTCTCCTCAACTCTGTTCCAAATGGCCTACCTCTTATTTTTAAACTGTGTCCTCTGGTTCTGGGCTCCCCCATGAACGGAAACATACTTCCTGCCTCCAGATTGTCCAATCCCTTAATAATCTTATACGTCTCAATCAGTTTACCTTGTAAACTATTTTCAGAGCTTACATTTCAATTTAAATTGTAGGAACATTATTGAGTAGTTTTGGTCTGTGACTATTTTCATGTCAGATACAGTGCTGAAAAATGAAAATGCCTGAGGATTAAGGGAAATAAATCCTCTTGACTCTATAAAAAAAAACTAGGATTGTACTCTGGTGACGGTCACGCCTTCACGGGTCCCATGAATTTTTCAGTGGGACCAATGCATGAACAGATTGGGCAATGGCTTCCTCACGACTAAATGGATAGAATTTGCACCTCCTTTACACCCTAAACATGCGTGTCAGGCATATTAATCCCTAACCCTGCATGTTACTCACCAAGGACATCCTAAATAGGATATATTCTTATATTTTACTTCATTTACGTACTGGAATGTTTTTTCTTTTGCTTTAAACATTGTTGGGCAGATTTTGTTAACTAAATTGTATTATGGAAATGGTGGTAAATAGTTCTGTGCACGAATAAGCAGCAACATTAATAAATTACTGTATTAAAACTTTCCTTCACGGGTAGATGTTTTTCTAGCACAATCTGGTACGGAATCTAAGCCTTATATAATTGATTGGGGTGTGGATTCAAAACATTTCAAGTGGTTTGAATCATTTAATTTATATGAAAACCTTGACCTTATCTGTTTCTGCTTGGAATCAGAAGCACATCACTGTCAAAATTTTGCTACTGTAACATCAAATGTCATCTTTTAGCAGAACATATCATTCCATTGTAATGAAAAACATTGTATCCAATATTAACACTTCTAACAATGAATGACTTCTACAACAACCAGTCAGTTTTGAACACATTTAAGTTAATAAATAACTAAGAATGACATACGTAGTGATAACACAGTTGAAGCGTTCAGCAGACATTAAGTTAAAATTCTAGGCTTATATATTTTAGTTGAACCCCAAAGGTTACTTGATAATGTTTAGCTCAGTTCCTGGTATCCAGGCTTTGAAAATGTGCATTTTAAGGAATTTTCAAACCAGTTAGAACATTTCAAGGTTTCCAGTTTCTTTTTGGAGTACCAAACAATTGAAATGGATGAAACTTTAATTTGGGCCATAATTAATACTGGTTTATCATGAACGAGCCTGTAGGCAATGAAATTTCTTACATTGCACAATAAGAAGAATTTAAGTTTTAAACCATGAATATTACAGATGATGTTCTATAAACTTAAATGGTGATTGTTATAAATGAAAATTAAATAAATGCAAAAATTCAAAACCACTTGTAAGATTTGATTTTGTAAAAAAGTGTAATCATATTATGTTTGATTTTGATGCAAAGAAATGCTGCTGCAGTACTCAAAATATTTTAATAAATTCTCTACTGTTCAGGTTTATTAATTATTACTATTATTAAACTATTTTAGTAAATCCCTATAAATACCTGGGAGAGGGGGCATTCTTTTGCCAGTGTGCTCTGGTTCATTTCCTTCAGTAGTTCCTTCAGAGCATTTCTGACAGTTGTATGAGTCCACTGTTCAGGTGGCAAGTCTTCCAGTTTTGGGCAACTGCATTATAAAATATATCACATAAAAGGAAGAAAAAATAGGACATTTCAGGGCTGGTTCATGATGCAACATTCCTTCAAGATAGACAGATTTCATTTGGCACATCAAGCAGATGCATCTAGAGATTGCTCTCAGTCTCCTGATTGTTCTGATTAGTTAATTACTTTATACAACACATCTGCTGTATTGATGCATGAATTATACATCAGCTGCATGTGGCGACTATTATTTCTTGTTACTTCTACCTTCTTGCTCCAATGCGTTTGGTAAAATAATTCAGGCATTTAGAGATGTGCAAGTTTAAGACAGAGATGAAATAGTAATGATGCCATGCAATTGTTGAGGCCCAGGGACTTGCATGTTGTGACTAACCTGTGTAACTGAATTTTCAGTGTGACCACATGATACACATCCTGCAGCATGTCTGCTACTGTGGCATCCGGTGCATCTGTCACATATGAGAGAGGGACTGGATTCCACTTCCCAACCTGGATCAGGCCTGTGACAGTCAACAGTAAGTAAAGTAAGAAACATCAGCTGTTATTTCACTACATGATGCTAATACTTTTAAACAGGTAATAATGTACATTTCTTCAATTATTTTGTTCTAACATAATATTATATCCCAATTCCTTAATTCTTACGAGTAGAAAAGTGTGATAAATATGAAATTTGCATTATCAGTTAACAAAAAGGAGCTAGTACTCCCCCCTACACTCCATCATTAACTCGGTCAAACATACTAAACAAGTGTTATTACTAGAAGTGTAACATCTTTTGATGCACCAGAATTAAATAGCTACAAAATTCAAAGGAAAACTGAATTTTAAAAAAATCTCTGGCAAAAGTATTTCAAATGTTAGGGATTTTGCTTCAATATTATAAAGCCACGAATTGTTAATAACAAGCATTAGTGATTGAAAAAATATTTGAGCTTATTCTCCATTTATCCAGTTTAGATATTTAGGGTAACCTAAACTTCAATTTTTTTTCCTCTCATTAGAAAACATATTTGAATATTTTGTACTAAATAATAATACCTACTTTTTGTATTAATTAATAAATAAATTAATATAATTTTAGATATAAAAGCAGTGTTTTTAGTGTCAACATTAATATTTCACACTATAGACCTTATGCAAAAATAATAAACACCCTTGCTTTACTAAAACTGAATATCAAAATTAAAAAGTACATTTCTTGCTACATAAAATGATTCATTTAAATTTCAGAATTCTGCACAAAAATTCCACAACAATGTGAAACTGCAGTAAAAAAACGAGATGATGTTTTCTCAATAAATTGTGTATCAATTTCATGATATGTATTGTGCATAAAAAGTGTAATAGTTTTCAACATTGCTAAAAAATTTATCACTATGCTAGAAGCCTCATTACTGTCACAGGTAGTGACAGGTCTTTCCTGAATTTTTGGCACAGACTGCTACATGTTTCTATTTTTCTCCTTTGAGTTGGGAATGTAAACAAATTTTTCATTTCTGCACATGTCAATAACATGACCTGAAAAAAAATTACGTAACTTTTGAAAACAGTGTATTAAACACAAACTTTAGAATGTGATGAGATGAAATGCAGCTTTAATTCTTAATGCAAATATGAAATGATATACCTTTAGCCTGAGCAGCAGAACTGTGGGAATATCCAAGAGAAAGCAGTGCCATCTCCACTAGTTGGTTAAATAACATGTCTTTCCGTACCAGAACAAACTCTGCATGTTCTTCCTTACTTTCATACTCAATAGGGCTTTCAAAGTGTTCCACCACACAGAAAACAGGAAGCATATTTCCTACAAGAATAAGAAATGACTTCTACATCTTTTAACACTGCACATGCTACAAAAGGGTGTTTTTTTAAACATGATTCTAACAAGATTTATTAACATCTACTGTAAACTATAAATCACTGCACATTAAAAAAAACATAAATCCAATAAACTGTACATTATATCAAACATATATATGGATCACTTGTTTGAGCATCTGAGGAGACTGGGTTGCCGAAGCTCCCATCAAGTTCAATTTTACGAAGTAAAAGTCAATGTTCCTTTAACTCACTAATGGGTTTGCTCCACCTGTTTAACTTTACAGAATGATTAGCCGTTACAGTTTTAATGGATAAGTTCAAAATCATGCATAACACAAGATTATGCTCTGCCTTTACAGTGTTATATTATCATTCATCATTGAAAGCTTTGTAAAGATAGCCCTGCTTTTATAACTCAAGTTGTATGTTTGGCAGATCTAAGAACTGTTTATACAGCTCTTAGGATACTGACTAAATATGACATCATTAATTTATTATCATCTTTTTTCCAAACTGTCATCATTTTCCTTCTCTTGAAGTGGATAATCTTTCTTGATCGTTTATTTCACTAGCTGCTTCCTATTACTAATACTTGACTAAATTTCCAGGGCCAGCAACTTTATAACCTTCTAGTATTAAAGCAGTAGGTAATGGTCACCAATCAGTTCTAAAAATACTCAATGATGTATATATGAAAGGCAGCATGAAGCTCTCGCATTAGGTTTACGAGTCTATGTAAACAACACATCTGCTGTAAGAAGTAATCAAGTGTATAGAATCCTTGTCTAAAATTGTACTGGCATCACAGTCTGCAAATATCACATAATGCCAGAGACAGCTGAAATCTTCTATTCAGGAATTTATGGCACTTATAACTTTGCAGGGATCATGAGACTGTTTGATTCTGCTCCAGTTCTTGATGGCAAATGTTAATACACTCTGTTTGAAAACTGTAATAAATTATAATTTTTGTGCTTTTAACCTGGCTTCCTTTATACATATATGCACTTGGCTAACAATCAATAAATAGGGTAATCAAAAGCAGAGGCCAAGGAATTTGCTGAAGTGCCTTTTTCCAGTTCTAATAGATAAAGATCTAACAATACAGACTGCTGTGTCCATTCATTTCATAAATAATACATTCCTTGTTGTCTGTAAATAGAGGAAAAATAAATGACTGTATGATAAATGTTATGGCAGCTTGAACAATAAATTCTGCTGCCTTCGAACTATGTTATTTTCATAAATATCCTGCCTTGTGCAAGGACTGCATATATTTAAGCTGCACTCTGAAGGAAATTTGCTTTGCAGTCAACTTTGCATCATCACGGGAATGTTAAACCACCTAGATTTCTATTTGTATTTATATATTTCTACATTAGTGAAAGCAGGTTGCACACACTGGTACCTTTTTTATTAACGATTTTCACCAGCTGGCCCGTGTGTTTGAGTGAGCCTCCAGTCACTTTGGCACCCATGCTACCCAGTCTGCTGCGGGTGGAGAGACTCCCATTCTGGTCCAGGCGGGGTATCTTAGCCGGGGGACCTTTAGGATCAATGAGATTGTTGTTTTTTTCTGAATTCTCCTTCACTTGCACTGTTTCACTGGGCTTTTCCATGCTCACCAACTCTCAGAGATCACCTACCAAGTTTAAAGAAAACCACTTCAAGATATTACTGAGGTCAGACTCGACAACAAATATAGAGGATTAATGTGGAATGTCCAGATTTTCTGTCACCAGCCTTTCCTTATTAAAAAAAAATTAAGGTCTTGAAACCTTTGCACAACAACGTGTAGCTTTTCAGAAAGATGCCAGATGCAAATCCTTCAGAACAGGCTTCAAGGATGTCAAATTGGAAGGACAGCTTCATTATCTGGAATTAAGACTACTATAGCGAAAATGTTATCATTTTTGGGTGGATACATTCTCAAATGTCAGAATATTCCCAAATTTGAGATCCAGAGTTCAGACGTCAGGCCAGTGTACATCACAAAATGAATGGTCACATCTCAAAGTGTTCTAATTTTGACTTGGTACAAGATTGTCGTGATTACGATCAAATGATAAGACACTCGTTGCAGCATATAGGTTAGATTTTTTTTCATGAACTACAGCAAATTCCACTTTTCATTGACTACTGTGCCACAAGATCAATGCTGAAGGAAGCATTTTCATCCCCGCATCGCAATGGTCACCTGTGACCGAGCATTTTTTACACATACAATGTACGGTTTCAGCCCCTGCCTACTTTACAACTTTTTTTTCAGTGCTACCAGTTCCATGCATTTTAGAAATTCCACTCCAGGATTTCACGTTTACATGTATTTAGAAAAAAAAGACAAAGAAACAAACTAACCAAAGCGGTATGGGTACACGCACGCACACACACACACACACAAAAACGCTATCGTTATCGTGTGGCATCTTTTTCCGAAAAAAACTACAAGAAATATAATTCCGATCGCAACCAACTCACCCACTTCCCTGCGCGGAGCTAAAAGGCAAACTTCCAAGGCATAAGAAAAATAGCAACTCTCCAGATCGGACTCTTCGCGAAAACTAACAGCCGGACCGGTTGGTTTCTGGACAGTATATAGCTCCGAGATATTATTTCTTTTTTTCTTTGAATTTGTTTTTTTTAAATGATCTTCGTGTTTGGTGGTGGAGAAAGGGGAAAGTGTCTAGTTGGAAAAGACAGTTAATATTAACATTACAACGGGGGAACTTGGGACACAAAACGTGACATATATTGTTTTCAAACCCAAAAAGTCATGGACTTTTTGCTGTTGTTTAAAAGTCCATTTCAAGGTCTGGTGTGGTGACGGCTGTCCCTGAATCTCTCCCTCTCTCTTCCTCAGTCAGGACGGAGCCGAGCGGCTTCACATTAAATTATTAGTTGCTTTGAGACTCATCACTCCTCTTCTCTTCCCTTTCTCCTCTCAGTGCTGAGAAAATAACCCTTCCAAAACATCACGGTCTTTTTCAGGCAGCGACAGTCCACCCGGGCTCTGCCTGGCTTGGGCTGCCTTTCGATTGCATCACTCCTTGTAACTGTCAGAGCAATTTGTTCAAGAAAATACACAAAAAAAGGGAGAGAGAGAGGAGGGAGTACAATTTCCGGCTGGCGCGCAAGAATTTTTAATCAGCTTGATTACTGTAAGACGGCTCTGCATTTATTACAGATAATAATACCACATGATCAAATAATTATAGCACTGGCTCAGCCTCAGGGCTGGAGAGAGGGAGAGGGTGGCTAGAGCCAGTCAACAACAAACAGGAGGAGCTTTTTTAACTCGTCACTGCTGCATGCCATCGGCAGGCACTGTCAGTGTGTGTGTGTGTGTGTGTGTGAGAGAGAGAGAGTGTGTTGTAAGTGAAAAATAGTGATGATGGGGCGGGGGTCATGAGGAGACAGTGTTGACCGAACCACAAACAACATACAGCAGATAGTCCGAAGCTCCTGGAAAGGATTTCATGCATAAGAACATTATAGCGTTTGTTCTGCGGGAGACGGCCAGATGGATGGTTTACACACACACACATACACTCGCACTCGCACCTGCACACGGACATAGACCTAAACATACGCATTATGAGCGCTAATATGCATGAAGGAAGATGCAAGATACGCATGCATAAAAAGGTATACACGTGTTTATATTTCCGTGCCTCTCCGAGTATGTGTGTGTGCAGGTGCGGCAGTTTGAAATGTAGATTTCAAAAAGTCACATTCGCAATATTTTTTCGGGCTTTTTTAAAAAAAACTGTTCACCTGTACTCTACCACTCAGGCTCCTGTAAGTAGGCAAGAAATTGTGGCTTGGACTGTGGCGTTTTAGCAGAATCTGTATTTAGCTGACAAATATTTGACTCTATTTTCGAGTCAACCGTGGCACTTCCCTCCTCCCATCCTAATGCGGGACATTATTGATACCTCGATTCGTTTAGTTAAAACTGGCAACATGTACCTAGCAAGCAGACATATTTAAGTTATTCAAACTAGCAACAATTTAAGTTGAGCCCTGTAATTAAATGATAAGCTCCTTTCGTTTCATACTTATTTACCAATGTAACTTCTTTGGAAAAAAAACAACTTTTATTTCAGAAGATCCATGGGAAAATCCGAGCAAAAATTCACTCTGTTTAAGGGTAATGCAAATATAAAATAACACAATATCTTGAAAGGAAACAAGTAAGAAATCAAGGTGGTAATGCTGCAAATTGGATTATGGGGAGTAATTTTTCCAAGTTCTTTTGACCATCATAACACATACGCAGCTAGTCTGCAGTTCCTTGGAGTCACACTGGTCGACAAACGAAGCAGAGACAGACCATATGGTACAAAGCGGTTCTGAATTCTTCTTTTACGTTTATGTATTTATGATGTTCTGTAATGCTGGAGGAGACAAAATATTGTGAAACAAGAATCCTTTCTGATATAGCCTAATATTTTGTGAGTTCTTTAAACATTAAATGCAGACATATATAAATACAGAATAAAAGTAGTGTTCCTAAAATAGAAAATGCCAGAAATCCTCAGCAGGTCAGTCAGTGTCTGGGTTAGAACTGATAATTTAACAGGTGTAGACTCTTTATCTACTCAATCTGTTCTCTTCACAGATGCTACCTGGCTTGATGAGCAATTTCTGTACTTGTACTGGGTTTCCAGAATCTACTAATTTTACCATTATCTTGCATTCAAAGCATACCCTTGTTCTCTTATTTTAAACAAATCACAATGAAATTTAATACTTTGGATTCATTCATAAGACTGAATCCTGTTGAAATAAATTGATCACCAACTTTTTCTGTGTTCCTTAAAACAGCTCAAGCTGTGGCAAGCAGGATCATTGCTCAGAACTCTTTTGCAGATCCCAAAGAGTGCTGTAACCTGGTTTATTGCTATACATATAAAACAGTGATATGTGGATGACTGTTCTCTGTTCCTTAAGCAGATGGACAGTAAAAT
Organism: Stegostoma tigrinum; assembly: GCF_030684315.1. Lineage (NCBI taxonomy): Eukaryota > Metazoa > Chordata > Chondrichthyes > Orectolobiformes > Stegostomatidae > Stegostoma > Stegostoma tigrinum. The sequence continues at coordinate 105,001,750 of NC_081355.1, forward strand.
TCATCAGGTGTAGCTTCCTCTCTTTACTTTCCACTTGTCAAAAGGAGAATTTCTTGGAAATTGTGTGCGTTTTTTTTGTACTGATCTATAAATTTGGATAACTATCACCATAGAAATTGTACATGAAGCCAGAATCACACATGTGGTATAAATAAATGCATTAGCAATGCATTAAAAATTTTCCATAAATTATCCTATTTTAGATCTTATGGACAATTTAGTCATGACTGAGTTGTGTAGGCAAATCCTTTTTAGTCAGAGACATGTGGACATGTTCTCTTCTATTTGTTGCTTATTATCAACAATATTCAGCACTATTCACTTAAGTTTTTGAATATCTCAACAATGACTTTTTCCTGTTTTAAAATAAGATCTCTGAACAACAATTTACTTCAATGGATTTAGAACAAAATGGTGTTGAGAAATATATTTGGTAGCCATGGGATTTCATAAGATGTAAGTAACTGTTGTGTTAGTGCAATTGATGATCTTCTGTTCCTTGGGGAACTACTTTTGGAACATAGATTAGGATATGCTTCATCACAAACAAAATGTAAAACACGGAAAATTGGCAGTCTTTGACCATCCTAACCTATGGAGTCAAGAGATAGAGGGGGAGTCATTACACCTGAGAGACAGAAAACTAGGTATTTACAAAGAGACAAAACACCATTTAGTGGAGACAGGAAATAATTACACATAAACATGACATGCCTCAGGCCCGATCTAACAGAGCATCCAGCCTGCACTATGGGCATCAGCCAATTGCAAATATTAACCCCTAACATCCTGAAATGTTACATTACATTTGGAGTGTAACTATTTCACTCCGTACAAATACTCAACTGTACACTTACATTTACATCGTGTTTAACTCCAAAGCTTACTCATGAAGCATATATATTAACTGATGTGGATTCAAACTAAATTTAAATTAACTTAAAAACTAACCGTTTAAAGCTTAAAAAGCCAAGAACAGTGGCTGAGCAGCTTCCCCCTTTGCTGCCTTAAACAAATATTGTATATTGTATTCTGAATATAGAAGTAATCCAGCATGCAAGGATCCTGGGATATTCACCCCTTTTCAGTCAGTGATGACTTTATTAGTTGGGTCATGTGAGCTGAATGGATGATGGCTATATCTTCAAAGACATGCTGTGTGGTCAACTTACAATCAACATGAAACCAACACATCACTCATGTCTGTACAAAGGTTAAAAGATGTCTGTAAGTGAGACGTCAAGTTGATTGGACTTGGAGTTGATACGCGATAAGTCCATTCTGGTGATCACACAATGTCTGGAGACAAGCAGTTAGCAAGGACATGGATGAAGCAAAGGACAAAGGAAGAAAGAAAGCTGATAACAGAAAAGAGAGCACTCCACAAAGAAAACAAAAATCACTCAATCTCAGGCCAGTGGTTGTTATCTGTGAGACTTTTGAATTAGTTTCTCCAGCTGCAACAGACAATGTTCAAACCAAAAATGACAAACACTCTGGTGTAGTCCATCCTCTCTTGAGATGGAAGGATGCTTTCATCCCTCACTGCTCCCTTTAAAAAGGAAATAATTTTGCAACATTAATGCACAACTCCATTTAATCTAATTAGAGGAATTCTATTGTGCTGAATAAAAACTAGAGAGTCATGCAGAGGTAGAATTTATACCTGACTTTCTAAAACAAATATTTCAAAACATAAATTGATAACAATGTTGAGACATGTATTAACTTGATTTACAGGCAATGTTCAATGGAATGACCACCTAATGTTTACAACAAAAGGTTTTTTAAGAGGAAGGGATGAAATTATTTCCTTGTACTCTGATCCCTTGCCTGTATTAGTTAGTTAAGTTCACAATATGGTGCAGAAAATTCCAGAAGATGGGACCTTAGAGGCTGAATTAGTCATAGCCAGTGATAGTGTGTGGGGATGAGGACCAATCTGGTGGTAGAGGAATAGAGGGTGCAAAGCAGGAGACAATCACTAAGGAAAGATATGGTGATACCGTAGTGAGAAACTGAGGCCAAGAGTTTTGAAATTGACAAGCTGAGATATGGTAATGGAGAGGACAAAGCAATGAGGTTGCCTAAGTTAATATAGGGTGATTGTGGGCTTTATCATTTTGTGTACGTTGAAGCTTCAGAAAAACTGAGGCCATAAAATGCATCTTGGAGAAGTTGAATCTGGGAGGTGAAGAAGATATGGTCTGGGGTTCCAGCAATGGGAGATATGAGGTGGAGACAGCAGTTTATTTGAGGTACAATTAAGTGGCTTTGGCTCTAGAGACAGTAGGTGAACTTGGCATCACAAGGATGCTAAAATGTATAACCTCCTAATACAGTTCATAAGGTCATGGAGAGACTGCCTTCAATTGGCACCTGTAGTGCTGAAGCAAAAAGGGAAAACATTCAGTTCCTGTCCTACAAAATACACAAGTATGAAGTCTGAGCAAAGGCAGCATCATACTTGTATACAAATACCCTGAACAATTGCTAACAATAGTTTTTTAAAGAAGCAATCCACCCCACAGCTCTTATTTAAGTAAAATTAAAATATACTGTGCATATAAATATGAATACAATGAAATTTTACCGAAACGACCCCAGGATGTTCAAAGATTTCACTCAGGTGGCCCTGATGAACAAATTCCAGAATGGGTGGCAATAATTTACATAGATAAATAATTTCAGGGCATCTCTCTTAAGAAATTCGAATAGAATACTTAGATGACTTTGTTATTGTCTGATTTTGCTTTGCTTCTTCCTAAATGCATGTGCTTCTTGCAAGGATAGTTTTGTTTGTGAGTTACACCTGTCAAGCATTTGTGAAGTGTATGTGTCAGTCGGCTATTCAACAGTAGTGTCATTACAGGCAACTTTATTCCAGGAACACATGGAAGTACTTCTCACAGAACTCTATAAGGAGTGTTCAGCATTGAGTATGCTAACTGATTTTCACCTTCATACGTTGAGGTGTTAACGTAGTCAGTTGTAGCAGCATAACTATCATTCCTGCTAAAATGAGCTACTTCAGCAGAGAGCTGGATTAAATCTCGAATATTCTTGGCTTCTGTTGCTCAACTGGGAATCAGAACAAACAAACTTCAAAAATCTTAATAGTAACACAACCTATACTTGGAGGCATATTCAATTCACTTATTTGACAAAAGTTCCTGTTGAATATTAATGCCGAGATTTTAACAGTGCTGACATTTTTAGTAGTTCTTCCTGAAATATGTTTAATTTTTCAATCACATCAGATTGCGTAATATATATATCCTTTTTCAGTATTGAGTTGCTTAAGCAAAGAATATTTAACAAGTCAAATATTGCAAATAACATATATCATATTGCCCACCATTTCAGTAGAGCTAATAGTGAAGTGAACAAGCTGTGTAGATATCAGTATGACAGTTCCTTTGTCTGGTTAGTAATAAGCCGAGCATCGGTAAGTATATAGTCACTCGTCTGTAATAAAGCATTGTACAGAGAAAAAATGCACTTAAAAACTAAAGTGTTTCAGGAAAGATTTTTATTCCTGCTTAGACCACCTCTCCCCCCAAATCAAGTAAAAATCCCATCTGCCAATCTAGATTTTTGTTCATTATATATAATTACGGATGAGGAAGACCATTCAACCCATTCCAGCAATCTCTCTTCCCACCTTCCAGAAAATTGCAGTATCCATTTATTTCTCTAAGAATTTCACTGCTTTGCTTACATATCTCCATTCAGGAGCCATTTAACTATACAAAATTTTAATTCCATTGATTTCTTTCCACTTAATTGTGCCATTCCACTTAAAAATTTTCACTGGATTGCAGCAGACTAAATCAGAGAATCATAGAATCCCTACAGTGTGGAAGCAAGCCATTCAGCCTATTGAGTCTATACCCAGATGCATCCCCTACCCTATCACTGTAACCCTGCATTCCCATGGCTAATCTTCCTAACCCACACAAATAAATTGACTGCGTTAATCTCCACTTGTTCATATTAACAGTCATTAAAAGCTTCTTTTTAATTAAACTGATTTTGACTTAAACTAAAACCATTTGATTTATTTAGAAGAATGAATTTGTCCAACTTGGACCATTGCAAATCTGAACACAACATTCATAGCCTCTGTTAAAAAGGAATACATTTTCTGTCACACTTACATTTTGCACATTCAACCAGAATGAAAAATGGATGGATTTCATGTTTCTTTTCGCGGGCAGGTGGGGGTGTGCTTATTTGCTTAAGGACTATCAGTATTGGAGAATAGAAAACCTGGTGTTAGCATCAAACACTCCAAGGTCAGTTGTACAAGAGAAGCAAAACTAAAGTCTCCTCTACACTTATCCTGATTATCCCTATTTCCAGCCAGAGAATCCACTTTCTACTAAATTACAGCTTTGAAATATTTCCATTTTCCACATTTCTTCTTTGATGACCTTACCAAGTGAGCCTGCTAGCGTATTGTCAGATTGTGATCCCATTATTGATTAATTACTGCTTTTGCGAGTTTAATATTGTCCAAGCTCCTTTACATATAACTTTTGAAATTCTATGGAAGGAGGAAATCTTCATCCCATTATCATGGCCAAGTTGTGAACATAAACCTCAAAGAATGAACAGGCAACATGCCAAATAACTGCATAATTCAGTGCACTTTCACCTTAATTATTGATTTTCTGATATATTTATTGGTTTGTTTCAATTTTGGAAAGTATAGAAAAGCATCATGTGTTGGCACAATCTTGGTTGGCTGAAAGGCCTGGACTTATCGATGCTGTACTGTTCTTTCTTTTTGCATCCACTTTGTTAACAACATTCAAATCATCAAATACAGGAGTAAAGAAGACAAGAGTAAATCTAAATCTTTAGAAGTTGAAACCTGGTGGGGGGAATGTATATTGAATTTCTAAATGTTTTATGCATCTAAATCCCCAATTGTCCAGTCGAGAATCTTTCCCAATAAATGCCCAATTTATAACATTTGGAATATGTATCGAAAGAATCTGAATAGGAGCTGTTCCAGATCCAAAGTTTTAATTTACTGTAATGCTTCCCCACAGTTAGTGTGCATGTAGCCATTTTAGATCAAATGCTAGATTCACCACATAGAGCATTGATATCAAATGATAGCAACTTATATATTGACAATGGTTTGCAAGTGTAACATCAAAAAAATTAGAAATATTTTAAAATCAGATTTATAAAGAAATTGTGATCCTTGTCATTGATGCTAAAATCATTGACATATTAAGAAATTAACTTGAATTCAACAGTTATCTATCATCCCTTTATTGATACAATGTTAGAAATAATGCCAAAAATCTGCACAACACGATAAAGAGTGAAACAGTTGGAACTCCAGTATGTTATTTGTGTGTTACTTTATATGTGCTATATAGAAAATTATAATTAGAAAACCTGATACTAACATAGTTTCTCAATGCTCCAGGTGTAACGGCAGCATGTTATTGATCAATATCCAAAAAATGTCAATTTATCTACACAAGCAGTTCATTCTGCTGTGCAGGTTTTACTTACAAACAAATGTATTTCGAGTTCTGAGGTGCAGTTGAATATATTCCTGCATGCAATTAAAGGGCACTTCTCATTAATTGAATTCAAACAGTGAATCTATTCTGAAAAATAGCATCTAGTCTAATGTTGCATTGCATGAATTAGATTTGATTTAGCATTCTAACCTTTGATCTGGAAAAATTGTGGATTTGAATGTTCATAATGCATATATCTGGACATATGATCATGTTTCTTCATGAATCTTGTCTGAAAATCCCTACTCCTCTCATTTACTGTTGTGTATACCCTGATGACTCACTTTCTGCAACAGATATTCTGAAGTGCTTTTCTTTTGCTTCAGCCAAGAGTTTAACCTATTTGTAACTAATAAGCTCTTTGACCACTTTCACCACATTTCCAGATTGTGGGACTTAGACAGTTCCTAGACCATCTTTCATTATTTTTCACTTCTACAAAATATAATCAGCAAACATGTTTCTCTCCCCTCTCCACTTCCCAGAGGAACTATTTGCTCCCTGATATTCTTTTCTGTTTCTCTGCCGTTTCAATTTATGGCCGTCCTCCTTTCCAGTTTCCCATGGAACCATAGCAGATGGATTCACCATTTTATACCCCAATCACTCTTCACTCTGAATTGATAATTTAAATTGTCTTTGCCCAATTTAGCACGCTGCATGTGTTGCTCATAGTGCAATCTCTTCTCCAGAAGATTCCAAATGGAGATCAGTTGCCTCTTTTGCTGAAAATTTCCATTATATCTGTAGTGTGATCTTACGGATTATCACTCAAAGTCTTAATGCCAAACTGACATTGATATCTTTATTTTTGATTTCTGTTTCCCTGCCTGTTTCTCACATCCAGATTTAACATTTTGAATGAAGTGCTTTAAGTGCATTTTTTTCATTATTTCACATTCCATTACATTCTTTTCTTATTATTCAATTTTGTTTTATCCTTTCCCATCTACCTATACACGACTACAGAAACCGTGAAGCTCATAGACTGTGTTTTTGCAATTATTGTGAGCACAAGTGACACCTGATTGTACTCTGCCTCTGTCTCTTTGTTTTGTTCAATCATTTCAAAGCTTACACTTCCCTTTCACTTTCTAGCTCAGACAGAGTCAATACCTGAAATGCTAACCTGCCATTACTGTTTTGCAGATGCTGACAGACCTGTTCAGTGTTTCATCTTTTCCTGTTTGCTGTAGTAGTACAAATGTTGAACAGTCATACCAAACTCCATTCTATCTAAATGGGTTGCTTTGTTACATTGACTGTAAAGACATAATTTAAATACTGCAGTCCCTTTTTATGGTCTTAGGAATGCTCTTAAAGCAAAGCTTGATTAGCAGCTACTTATTGTATAATGTAGCTATCTCCAGTCTGTCCACTCACTGATTCAGTTGTGCAAAAGGTTTGTGTTTTTTATTCACTTTTCACTTTTTTAATTTTGATTATTTTTCATTTCTATCATTGTTCTCTGTCAGAAATCTGCCACCTTCCTTCGGCTCCTAACTTTATTCTTGAGTCTCTAAAATATCTAGGCACTGGGTTGGTTTACTAACCCTGCCAGTACTGCATGGAAAAAGAGTGCTCACTTTCGCCAATAATATGGTCATTAGTTTATACACAATTTAATCTGTATACTAAATTGAAAGTAGCTGAAGAGGCCCCAAATTACCAAGTTGTTATTCAAGTAAATCTTCAAGTTGATATATGTGATCCTGTTGCACATATAGGGACAATATGGGCTAGAAATGTCTCTGAGACCACCTTCAAATTTGAGCATTTCTATACATGCATCCAAACTGTACTGCCAAAAATGCTAATGTATGAAGCATCCTCTGAGTATCATGTTTGTGACTTTGATGGAATTCTTCTTGTTATTATTATATCAGAAAAAACTGCGTGCACAACCTAGAAGCACATTCTTGCACTCAAGTCAACTTCTTTCCAGTACAGTTACCTATTGGAATAATATTCTCACCAAGCAGTTACATAAAAATATCTCTTAAACTTGATGCAGTTATTTCAAGGAAACATACTTTAAACGTGGTTTAATAGATTATCCCCAGCCATGATTATGTATTTAAGAAAATTGGGTCAGTTCCGCCAATGGGGTAACATCTATACACAAATGTAGACATTTTGAATTGAAACTGGTGTTACATTGATGTCTGAGTTAGGTTAGGTAATAAAGAACTAAGAAAATAAAGAAGTCTTGTTACTAAGGAGTGGAAGCATTAACTGAGGCTCCCCCTTATGCCTTGCAACACAACGGGATTAACTTTAATCCAATTGACAAGGTGGGAAACAAAAGCAGAAATTGCTGGAAAACCTCAGCAGGTCTGGCAGCAACTATGGAGAGAAGACCAGAGTTCGCATTCTGGGTTCAGTGACTTTTCTTCAGACCCAGAATGTTTTTTTTCTAGCAACTTGTTTATTTTTATTGCCAGCATTTGCATTTCTTTTTTGTAAATCAGATGGGAAACTTCTGGGATACTGTTTTTAACACCTTGCACAATATTGTCCTTCATCGACTTAAATAGCATGAAAATTCATGCAGAATAGAAAATTAAGCCTTTGTCTCACTGTAGGGCCATCCTTGGCAATGTCTTATTATGGACCGCATCTCACAATAGGCAACACCTCATCTTGGACAGTGTCTTGCAGTGGGCAGTGTCTCACTATAGTCAGTGTCTTGCCATGGACAATATCATACTATGAAAAATGTCCCATTATGGGCAATGGCTCACTGTGGACTATGGTTCCCTATAGGGAAAGCCTCATCATGGGCAAATGTCTTATTATGGAGAAAGACTTATGATGGGAAAGCCTTAGTGTGGACAATGCCTCACTGGGGTAATGTCTGACAATGGATGATACTTCATCATGGGTAATATTTAGCTCTGAGCAATGTCTTGTCATAGGCATTTTCTCACCATGGACAAGGCCTTATAGGAGTGAATCACTCACTGTGAAAAATCTCTCCCCACTGATGCCCTCATGCCAGGAAGGGAAGTGTAGGGTAATTGGCTTACGGAGCATCAAGGTGTGATCATCTTTCTGGGCATCTTCCTATGTTTGGAGACAATGAGAATAGGAATTCCAGTCTAAGAACTTTGGTTTTGCAAAAATGAATACAAAAAAGAAGCTGTAATGTCTGTGGAAAAGATGGCAAGCATCAAGCAAGCGACTGCAGCAGCACGTGGACTGGTACGAGACCAGTTAGAGCTGAGGAAGAGCCTGTCTAAGGCAGGCTGGCTGCAGAACTGCCAGATGTGAAAAGAAAGTAAGATTGGGAAAGTCGACTGGAGTTCCTAGAACCTGGAAGACAGTCGTTAGTGAGATGGACGTATTAGTTGAATTTAGCGAGGCCTGCTTTTTGGTTTGTGCAAATCTCATGTCAGAGATTTGTTTTATTACACTTCATCGCCAGTGTGGCTGTTTTTACATTTAGCGTATTATACTACTTAGATGAGATGTGAACATATATGATAGCGAGATGGGTCAGCTCAGGTCAAATGCTGGAGTGAACATTTACATAGTTAGTGGAGACATTTTTTTTAAAAAGCCAACGTCTGTAATAATGCAAGAACTAGGTGCGTGAGAAATGGTTTACAGTAATACGCTACACAACTCCTGAAGGCTCAAGCACAAAATAGCTTCTGGTATCGTCTATTTGCCCGTAGTGAGACAAAGTCCATGAGATCATAGGACACACTTAATAAACACAGGACGAGCTTAATTTGAGGTACAATCCCCAGTAAGGATTACGGTTTCATTCTGCTCTGGTTCACATCCTGACACACTCACAGTCTTGCAGTTAAACTATGATAGATACTCTCCGATAATCGAGCGTGTTATTTCAGACAGACTGATTAATGTTATAAACCCGAACATTATAGGGGCAATGCAAGAGTATCCATCGGGGATGTCAAAAGCTGAGGGGGGGGGGCATTTAAATATGTGATTACGTCCACAAAGATCTTACTCACGTCAAGTGTTTCCTTCAGGTTAGACTACTAAAAAGTTAAACTGGTTCCAGGACACGACAACTCTTAGTGACACAGCACACAAGCTCCGAACCGCTACACTCACGAGAAGCGCGCATATACCGCACGCGTTCTTTCCCTGCAGTCTGACATGTTGAAAACAATTTCTCAGAATAAGGTGGCAAATTGTTGCCGCAAAATCGCCCTCACCACAAAGTGCACACACAGAGGCAGCCACAAATCACAAGGGAATTTCGAACAAAAGCTACGGAACACGCTCGCCCGAGTAAACAGTACCTTAGAATTGTCGCCGCATTTAAAGTTGCAGTTTTCTCTTGCCCCCCTCCCCCCTTAAATGTGCAGAGAGACACACCGGAGCGAACACTCCGCAGTCGCGTCGATCAGCAATAATCTTCCAAGCCCTGAGACTTATTGATTTGGCAAACACAAACTTCTCCCGGATCCGCGTCTTGTGTGGTACAGTTGAGAGCAGATTTTGTTTTAAGAAAAGGAACGATCAGATCAGTGCGGGGGCAAAGTATGGGACGTGTCTGGTGCAGTTTATTCACAGGAAATCAGCCTAGTGAAACATGCAAACACTTCCAGTTGTCGTTATTTGTTGAATGGAGGTGAACCGCAACAGGAAAGGGGGTGGCGATGCGGAGCTTTCAGTACAGCCATCCCGGAGACCAGGCGCACCTTCAGCGGGGCGGCAGGGAGAGAGACAGAGAGAGCAGCTATCAGTCTCCGGGACAGTCGCTGGCAAAACCCGCACTGTTAAAGCCCACAAACCGCCGGCCCCCAGTGATCTGAGCTCTCGAAATACATCGTGCCCTGCTTGAAACTGAAAGTAGCAAAGAAGGGCTGGCTGACTATTTTAGGTATCGCAGAAGAGGATTGCATGATTTACCCGCAAATCGTCTACTCTCAGCTGGAAACCAACAGGACTGACTGGAAATTTTTTCTTAAAGCAAATGATAAAGACAAGATTGCTTTGGCACAGCGTAGTTTAGTTTGGAAATGAACGATTGCAAAGTGAATGAATTTCAGACCGCGATTCCACCCTCCCCCCGTCCGCCCCGGTCCTCTACCCTCACAGACAGAAGGTAGAGTTCCAGACCCTCAACTTGAATAGTTCAGAAATACTTAAGCTCAACAGACAACCAGGGCTGTGATACAGCCAACACCCCCCCCCCCCCGCCCCACACACACACACACCCTAGCACGACTATTTGGTTATGTTACGACTTATTCATTTCTCTTCTTTTTTGGCTATTTGTATTGAAAGCCCGAACGATCCGCTGAGTTTTTATTACGAGGGAGAAGCAATAGGGAATAAACGGCAGCTCCACGGTAAAGAGCTGGACATTCATTTTCTTTGCATTCCGGTTTTGAAGTTCTTAAAACCCTCGATGTCATTGAACCCAAATATTGGCTTCTCCACTGAACTCACACCCTTCAGTTGCGCTTTCCAGAATGTGAAAGTATTTTCCTCATCCACTTCCAGGGTGCTGAATCCCATTTCATAGCCTCTCTCTCTGCCTCATGTCCCCTCTGTCTCTGCCTCTAGTATTTCAAAATGACTTCAAGTTCCCCTGTCCCCCGGTCTGATCCACGAAGCACCTCGTAATGACTCAGGACCTTTACAACAGTGATATTATTTCAAATAGTTGGTCCAGGAAGTACATTTGATAACGTGTGATTTATAGATCGAACCCAGTAACTGATGTAAGTTTTTTGCTACAATTACAACGTCCAGGTCAGCTAGCGATAACTGGATCTTGATAAAACAAACATTTTATTATCTGAAATACATGGATTGTGTCTTTGAGGACTGAGAGTTAGCAATGAACAGCGAAATCACAATCAAATTGTCTTTGTCATTTCCGTGTGATTTAGACAAATGTTGCTCACTATTTCACGAATTATGTTCTATGTTCTATGAACAACTTTAGGTCGAGTGGTTCCTGTTATCGAACCCACCTCCTTTGTCTTAATAAGAATAGTTTCTGGTTGAGAAGTCTTATTGGTTCAGGTTGATAAAATTGTATCAGTTTCACGATAACTGCAGTGAACTTTAATATTTATTGTTACAGAAATAAAACGATACATTGATGTACAACAGTTAATCTTCGACGCAGCTGCACCAAGTGAAAATTTATGCTATTTATGCCCCCCGTGTGACAACGCAAGGATTAAAATTATATTTTGATGTGTAAACTTAGCCTATCAAAGAGTGTTTTCTGAAAATATTAGCTATTTAGTCTGAGGATATGTATTGGGTTTAAGTGGCAATGCATACTTTAGACTAACGTTTGTTTTCCCTCAAGGTATCATTTACTTCGCGCGCTGCATTCTACTTTGGATGCAGCATGTTTAAAACAAGAAATAATTGCAGATCTATTCAGCAAGGCGCCAGTCACACAACATTTTATTATTAACCAGGCGGATCCCAACCAGCTGTAGTTTAAATATTGTTTTAGAGTTCAGGTAACATTACCCGACTCAGAACAGTCAATACTCGTTTCAGGTAATATTAGGCGCATTCATCAAGTTAAGTGTACGGAACAGAAATAAAATGACCATTGCTATTTCGAGGCTTGGTTCTTCCAACCCTGCATATAGCTAAAGCTATATTTCTGCTGCTGTCCCAACAGTCACATTGATTTAAAATGTTACTGCCATTTTATGCTGAGGGCTAATCTTACATGGGTCGAATGTGATTTGTTCGGTAATCATATATTAAATTGACAGAAGTGAATTTTTCTCCAAAACTATAGTCTTCATAGATTGTGGTTAATCTCAGCAAGTATGTCCACTTGGTGGCGCACTTCATAACTATCTGGCTATATCTTCCCAAAAGATCAAGTTCAAAAAAACAAATTTGCCTATTTAGGACCTCCGCACCTTGCAGAGGTTGTTTCATTGACTACATTACAGTCACTCAATATCCTTGTTTTAATGTTCTTAACTAAACGAAATGAGCTAACCACATTATTGCTAAAATCAGGCGCAAGGTGAGTGAACTACAGAAATATATTGAATTAGTACAAAGCAAGTGCCTTAATAAATAGGATATAGCATTTTAGATTTGACTATCCGAGGTTAAAATAAACTCTAAATTGACACCTTTACCAGTATTGGATTTAATTTTCAGACAGTTAATGAAGTAGAATTTCGTGTTTTTGTCACTTGCTTAATCAAAAGTTATCAGGCTGGCAAATTTTGCATGATTTTCACCCAAATAACAAGTTACTCAAAGAAAATAGTGCAAAATATTCTGGTGTTGCAAATGTGAGTTGCATCTGTAAATAAATTGGCCCTAGTGTTAGCAATTATTCCTGTCTGTTCAAAGACCCCTCAGCTTTTTTTTCAAAATGGAGTGTATGAATGCAGTATACCTTTAAGCACATCTGATTGTGTCAGATTGTTTTCTTAAACAAAAGTGAAATTGTAAACATATTCAAGGGCAATCTTTTGAGTTACTATAAACATTTAAACTTGATCATAGGCACTACCTTGATGGCATCAAGTATTACTGAAGCAGTACAGTCGGACTTGCAAAAGTTATGTGTTTTGCAAACAACATGTTATACATTTGTAATGGTTTCAGAACAAAATTGGGGCCTCACCAGATATTTATTGCAATAATTACTTCCATGACTTCTGGCTACCCAAAAGCACTTTAGACCAATGAATTACTATGAGAAAATAGTAGCTGTTGTACTTTAGGAAACCATGTGCCACAGTAAGGTGCCACAAAAGAAAATATCATAAGTGGTCACATCATTTGTTTTTCTTGCTGCATGAGAAATAAATGCTGGCCAGCATACTAGGATAACTCCCCTGATCTTCTTCCACCCAATATGATCCAAAATCATAGATTAGATTCCAACCTTTTACCAAATGATAAACATTTTGTGTTTCCCTAGAGAAAATACTTACAAACTGCTAAAAGTGAGTGATTAGAATTTGTTACTATGTCTATTGTTTTCTGTATTTTTCTAACACTATCTTTAAGAATTAGGATTGCATTACCTCTCTAAATGCTGTCCAGAGATTCAAATCTCACTTTTTAAGTCCCAGACTGAATAAAGAAGTGCTCTTATTTCATAGTTTTCCATTCTATTTATTCCAGGTGTTATCAAAATAAAACATCTCATCATTTTATAGGGTAAAAATCTACATTGTAAAAGCTTTAATAAAAATATCATTGTTGAAAATCATTTTGTATGTCCTATCTTAATTTTCTTGTCTTTGTTAATATTCTACCAATAAATCACCACATTTATTGGCTTGCTATTGTCCTTTCCTTTGTGCACTCACTTTTCTCCTGTCCCATATTTTCCCACTTTTCTACTAGTTTTACTCTAAGAGTAGAATAATTAAGTGTAACCCAACTGGATTTCTCTCACAATTTCTTCCTGCCTTTGATACTGTCTGAAATCCACTCAGTGTTTGCTTATTGTGCTTGAAATTAAAAAAGAGTATTATACGACCAATAAATATTAATTCATATAAACTATTTGAACTGCAACCTATTGTTTATTTATTGATGCAATTAAAGGAAAAGATCTGTTGGAGATACCTTGTTCCTAAATAAGATGAACTTTAAGAATGTGCTGTTTTTCCATGAACAGCCTTTGTTTTGTTTTAAATCATACCATATGAGTTCTCAAAACAATTTCTTTGAAGGTTAATATGTGACCTTATGTTTAATTGTGTGTGACTGCTTTTTAGGTCATTTTATCACAAGAATGTTTCCTGTGAATCTTAACAAAGATGCATACTCACTATACTATTATTTAGCAAACTATTGTTTTCACTTCAACTTCAGAAGTCCAGACTGATTTGCAATATTTCAATCAATTTCATGAAGCAACTTAGAACACATATTGGCCTGGGTTTTATGGTTACTAGCAGAAGTGGTGCCCATCATTAACCCAGAAGAAAGCTACCAAAACAATCGAGTGATATTTGTACTGTGAAGTTCCCTTATCATCATGGCAGTTTTAATCCGGTGCTATGTAACGAGATCTTTGTGTGTTCGGTAGTACTGATGTTAGCAACCGCAAAATGTGGACACCACTGATTAGGCCAGAATTCATTGTAAATCCGTATGAAGATGGTAGTGAACTGCCTTCTTGAATTACTGTAGGTACACCCACAGCATATTTGACCTGGCAACAGTGAAAGAACAAAAACATAGTTCTAAGTCAATATACTGTGTTACTTTAAGAGGAATGTTCCCATGCATCTGCTGTTCCTGTTCTGACATGTAGAAGTCACAGACTTGGAAGATGCTGTTAGTGGACCTGAGCTGCAGCATCTCGATATATCATACAGCTTGGGTGTGGTGTGAAAAGGTGTTTGGATTAATATTTTAGCAACAATAAACAACAGCATATAATAATAAAGCACTTTTAAATGAATTAAAATACCACAAGGCTCCTGACAGGAAGAGTACAAGGCATTTGACACAGAACCGCATAAGAACACATCCAGAGAAATGCAGAATCACTGACAGCAACATCTGAATCTCTGTTATTCCAATCTTGTGTCCATTCTATTCTATCGAGACTGAGGGCAACGTATAATGCTGGCGAATACTACTAATTGTGGTTATTGCCAATGCAAGAGATAGGCCATTGAAATGGGCATTCATTATATGATTATTCATTTGGATTTCTATTAATTATATATGTGAGTTATACAAGGTTTCAGTAAAATCTTTTAAATAAACTCATCGAACAGATAATCTTAAAAGGTCAGTTGTGGCTCAGAAGTTCAGCATTATTGTTGCCATGGTCATTGTGAAACGGAATTGTGGCAGAAGGATGTATATTCAAGTTTCGCTTCAGAGACCAGAGTACAAAAGATAAGCTGTCAATCCAGTTGTTATAAAAAAGGTGTGTGATTTGTATATGTGTTGAGCTTGAGTTGGAATTTGAGCTTAATGACGTCTGCTTCCTGCATGTCTGAGGCATTTAATGATTAATTTCTAAGCTTTTCTGTAGTCATAATGATTTCTTTTAGAACTACATGTTTTTGCTTACATTGGGAGAATTTTACAAGCAAACAAAAAAATGAACGTTGTAGCCTAAAGCACAGTTTAAAAAGGCCTGAGATAGACATTTTTCCCTCCCCTTACTTCCCCCCCACTCCCTTTCTTTGCTTGAAGAAACACATATATGTTGGAAAGAAGTTTGTTTATTTTTTGAGTTTCAGTTTGGGCAATTCCACAGGATTCTTGAATGAAGTTGGATGTGTAAAGCACTTGCTGCTGAGAAACAAGATAATATGGAATTGTTCAAAATGGATTGAAAGTTTGCTAAAAGTTCTAGTCCAGAAGTGTTTAATTAAAAAAAACTAAAAGATTTATTTGAAGCTGAGAAAATTTAAGTTAATGAAAGCCTAATCTTGGAACTATCAGATTCTTAAAATGGAGAATGGAAAACAGTGAAATTAATCCCAAAAAGGAATAGCAGAGAAGAGAATTTTCTCTCGCATGAGTGCTGTGAAGAGTGTATGTGGGGTTAATGGGGTTATATTTTTATTGCATGTCAAATTTTTAAACATTTATGTTTAGCAAAATAGAACAAACTGAACTATTTAATGTTCATTTCTTTCATGTAATGAACTTCTGTTTTGTTGATAAACAAACAAACCTGCAACATTACATGCACATGTTTTGACGAGAGACCACTTTGTTAAAAAGCATGATAGACCAAGCTAGATTTCAGTCTGGGATGTGGCTTGTACACTATAAACATCAGCTTGGATCATAAGAATTTATTGCCCATTGCTGGTTGCCCTTGAGAAGGTGGTAGTGAAGTGCCTTCTTGAACTGCTGCAGTCCACCTGCTATAGACTGACCACAAAGCCATTAGGGAGGGAATTCCAGTGTTTTGACCCACTGATAGTGAAGGAAGGGCAATATGTTTCCAAATCAGGATGGTGAATGGGTTGGAGGAGAATTTGAAGTTGATGGTGTTCCCAGGTATCTGCTGCCTTTATCCTTCTAGATGGAAATGGTCATGGTTTAGAAGGTGCCCTCTGAGGATCTTGAGTGAATTTCTTCAGTGCATCTTGTAGATAGTACATACTACAGCTACAGAGCAGCAGTGGTGGAAGGAGTGGATGCGATGCCAATCAAGTGAGCTGCTTTGTCCTGGATGGTGTCAAGCTTCTTGACGGATGTTGGGGCTGCACTTATCCAGGAAAGTGTTACTGAGAGTTTTGTGGATTACTTAGATTAGCTTTAGTGAAAGATTTCAAAAGTTTAGACTAAATGGAAAGTGAAAGTAAAAATAGGCCCTTGTAAGGATGAGATGCTTCAAAATGATTATCCATTAGAGTTAGCAAAAAAAAAGACATGAAGCAAAAGAAAGAACTGCAGACAGAAACAGAAAGGGAGGCAGAATTTACAAAACCTGAACTCCAAAGAGTGGGAATTGAAGAATATATGAACTCAGCATGGAACAGCTTAGAGCTGAGAAACACGAGAGAGATACTTGTGGTTGGTTTGCTCACCGAGCTGGTTTGTTAATTTGCAAGTGTTTCATTACTCTTCTGGGTAACATCAGAGCAACCTTTGATGAAGCACTATTGTATTTCCCCACTTGCTATTTAAACTCTGGGGTCCATTGGAGTTGATTACCTCATTTCCAGTTTTTCTTTGCAGTGGTGTGCATATGGGGTCCAATCCAAGTGTTTATTGATGGCCTTCCTAGTGGAGAACCAGGCCTGTAGGAATTCCTGTGCTTGTCTCTGTTTGGCTTGTCCTAGGATCCTGATGTTGTCCCAATCAAACTGGTGGTTCTCCTTGTCTGTATGTATGGAGATGAGTGAGTATTGGTCATGTCTTTTTGTTGCCAGTTGGTGTTCATGTATTCTCATAGCCAGTTTTCTTCCTGTCTGTCCAATGTAATGTTTGTCAGAGTCCTTGCATGGAATCTTGTCTGTTACGTTGGTTCTTTCCATAGTGGGTAAGGGGTCTTTGGTTCTTGTCAGCAGTTAGAGTAGGGTTGATAGAGGTTTGTGTGCTACTGTGATGCCCAGTGGCTGTAGGAGTCTTGTGGTCAGCTCAGCTGCTTTTGATATATGGTAACAAGACAAGTGTCAGGGCATACTGTATCTTCCTGTTGTTGTTTGTGTGACAGGCAACATCAGACCCAGCTGTTTAGGTATCCATTGTCTTGGAGGTATTATTCTTTCTTCTGGTGTTGCTGCAGTGTGTTGTGTCTCATTTGAATAGTGTTTTCACGCAACTGCATTTGTGGGTGTTGGGGTGGTTTCTGTTGAAATTTAATACTTGATCCATGTGTGTGGCCTTTCTATATACTTTGGTCAGAAATTCCCCATTGGCCCTGCATTCTACCATCACGTCCAGGAATGGGAGCCATTAATAACAAAGTGTGGAGCTGGATGAACACAGCAGGCCAAGCAGCGTCTCAGGAGCGCTAAAGCTATTTGTTGTTTTCGTCTTCTCCTCTGGCGAATTTGATGCTGGTGAAAATGTTTGTTATAAATTGGTATGTTTCTTCTAGTTTAGTTCCAGAGGTACTAATTAAAGAGAACTGACATAAGGACCTCAAGGTAACAAAATCAGAAGATTAAAGTCACAAGATGATATAAAGAAAGCAATATGCTTCATTGTAATAATACTGGACATAAAGCCAATTGCTGGTTGATTAGAGGGAAACAGATTACAGAAGCAAAAATGTTCAAAGAAACTTAATAAAAATGGGGTTATCAGGAGAAAGCTTATGTACTAAAACTATGATAGTAGCACAAAGAGAACATGGTTCATTTGAAGGTACTAAAAACATGGGAGTTTGTTCAGGACAATAATGAAAATTGATTCAAAGCCAAAATTGCCAGAAAAACCTAGCAGCATCTGTGGAGAGAAATCAGAGTTAACATTTCAGGTCAAGTAACCCTTCCTCATTGATGCCCACATCCCAAATGAATAAAACAAATTCTTTAAAAAAAACAACAAAAAACAAAAGTAAAAAACAGTTTCTGAAGATTTTCCAAATCAGTTTCTCTATTAAGAGAAAAATGAGGGGAAAATGTATGGCATATTAGGGACCATAATCTCTGTGTGGACCCAGATTTACATGATCTTGGTCTTCATTATGGAAGAAGATGACATGTATAGACATCAGGGTGGAGGACTGTGAAATATTAGAAGGTATTAACAGAAATGACTTAACTATGGAGTTAGTAGCTTTACAAGTGGATAGATTTGCAGACCCAGGTGAGATGTATACCATGCTCAGAGAGTAGTAAGGGAATGGAATGTTTTGCCTGCAATGGTAGTAGATTCGCCAACTTTAGGTACATTTAAGTCATCATTGGACAAGCATATGGACGTGCATGGAATAGTGTAGGTTAGATGGGCTTGAGATCGGTATGACAGGTCGGCACAACATCGAGGGCCGAAGGGCCTGTACTGTGCTGTAATGTTCTATGTTCTATGCTGTTGATGAAGGGATGAGATATCAGGGGCTCAAGCAGGAATTTTCAAATCCTGGGCACAGGTGAGATATCAGAGAACTGGATATGTGCAAACATAGTGCCAATTTTTTTTTTGAAAATGGAGGGTGGTAGAGGTCTGGAAATCACTTACTGACTCAAACTTTCAGGCACTCTTGCATCATTTAAGCTTTTCCCAAAAAAAAACATATTGGAGGTCGAGGCAACTAAAAACAGATGAAGTCCTTGAAGAATATAGACAAAGTAGGAAGAAACTCAAATGGGAAGTTAAGACAGCTAAAGGGGGCTATGAAATGTCCTTGACCAGCAAGGTTAAGGAGAATCCAAAGGCATTTTGTACATATATTAGGAGCAAGAGGGCAGTTAGGGAAAGGATGAAGTAGAGAGAGATATTGTGTGGCACTACAGGAAGGGAGATCTGTAACGAGTATTTTAGATCAGTATTCACCAAAGAGGGGCGTGAGGGATATTGTGGTTAGGGAAAGATGTGAGAGTACTATGGGTAGGTCAACATAGCAAAGGCAAAAAAAGGAGGAAGTGTTGGGTATCTGGAAATGTGTTAAACCAGCCCCCAGGGCCAGATGGGATCAATTCCTGGGATATTGTGGCAGGCAAGGGAGGAAATAACTGGGACATTAACAGTCATCTTTACATCCTCTGGCCTCAGGTGAGGTTCCAGAGGATTGGAAAATGGCCAATGTTTTTCCTTTGTTTAAGAAGGGAAACAGAGATAATCCAGGAAAATACAGGCTGGTGAACCTGATGTAGGGGTGGGGAAGCTCTTGGAAAAGACTCCAAGAGATAGGATTTATTCACATTTGGAAGGGTTTGGACTTATTAATGATAGGCAGCATGGGTTTGTGCAGGGAAGGTCATGTTTCACCAACCAGATTGAGTTTATTTGAGGAGATGACAAGAATTATTGAGGAGGGGAGGGCAATGGTTGTTATTAACATGGACTTTAATAAGGTATTTGATAAGGTACCTAATGGCAGGCTGGTACAGAAAGTAGAATCTTAGGATCCAAGTTGAGCTGGCTAGATGGATACAAAACTGCTTGGTCATTGAAGACAGAATGTAGCAGTGGAAGAGTGCTTTTGAAATGGAGATCAGTAACTAGTAGTATTTCACATGTAAAAGTGCTGGGACCTTTGTTGTTTGTAATGTAAACAAAAGATATGGAGGAAAACAAAGTGGTCTGCTTAGTAACTTTGCAGATGGTACCAAAATAGGCAGAGTTGCAGAGAGCAAAGATGATTGTCAAAGGATATAGTGGGATATAGATAGATTGCAGATTTGGGCAGAGAAATAGCAGGTGAAGTTTGATCCAGACAAGTTGATGCATTTTGGAAGTTCAAATTCAGGTGTGAATTATACAATAAATGGTAGACCCTTCAGGAGCATTGACATACAGATCTACAGATCCCTGAAAGTGGCATCACAGGTGGATAAAGGTGGTCAAGAAGGCATACAGTATGGCTTATCTTCAATGGATATGGCATCAAATATAGAAGTTGGCAAAATACATTACAGCTGTACAAAACTTTAGTTGGGTCACATTTGGAATATTGTGTGCAGTTTTGGTTGCCACACTACAAGAACATGGATACTTTGAAAAGGGTGCAGAGAAGTTTACCAGGATGTTGTCTGATCTGGAAGGTTTCACTTAAGAGAAGTTGGATAAACTCAGGTTATTTTCACTGGAATGATGAAGGCTCAGGGGCAGCCTGATAGAGGTTTACAAAGTTATGAGTTAATAAGGTGGATTGTCAGAGGCTCCCCCCCCCCCCACCCCAAGGCTAAAAAGGTCAACTACAAGAGGGCATAGGTTCCAGATTAGAAGGGGAAAATCTTTCAGAGGGTGGTGGGTGCCTAGAATGCACTGCCAGCAGAGCTGGTGGAAGCAGGTACCTTCGCAACATTTGAGGCGTATCTTCATAGGCACATGAACAGGGGTGAACAGAGGTAAACGTTGCACATGGGCACTAAATAACGGGTTTAAATAAGGATTAGGAATCAGCGCAGGCTTGGTGGGCCATATGGTCTGTTCCTCTGATGTACTGTATAATCTTTAGATATGCATTTGTGTTGCCATAGCTTCCAGGGCCACAGACCAAAACCTGGAAAATGGGATCAGTGTAGACAAATCTTGCTGACCAGTGTGGGCATGGTGTGAATGGTCTCTTTTCATGCTATAAACATCTGAGAGTCTAAGTGGATTTTTAATGAAAAGATTTAAAGCATGCAGCCTCCTCAGATCTGAGTCAGAAATGATAACTGAATGTCATTATTTAAAGAGATAATGTATTAAGGAAGAAATAGACACAATGTCAAATGCCAAGTGGTGAGGAAGGGTCCGTTAGGTGGTAGTTCCACCTGAATACTGTAATTAACTTTTAAAGAGTGGATCACAACATTCCAAAGGCAGGTCACTCAGACATTTGGAAAACAGGTTAAAACCGTTTTTAAATGGTTAGGATTACACAAGGACATAGTCATATTTTGCCATACACTCCACACATCAGGTCGTGGGTAAATCCCAAACCTCAATTCAACCCAATTAAACTTTAATTTCAACATCAGCTTTCAAAGAACCCTCACCTATGTGTAGAATCCTTACGTAAAACCAGGAATGGGTGCCAATATTTAACAATTGTAGATGGTCCCACGAGACTTTCTGAAGCACTGCCTTTTAGGCAAAAGAAAAAGCACTGCACGCTATGGGACATGGCCAAGTAGCCACCTAGAGGTGAAAGCACAGCTTATTTTGGATTTTTCTGTGCCTAGGACAAAATGTGAAATTTTACATTGTATTGGAATGAATGGATTTTACTGCAAATTTATTCCCAACTTCAGCACCGTCATTGCACCTTTAAATGAACTTGCGGATGAAAGCATAACATTTGAATGCATGGAAGAACATCAAAATTCCTTTGAAAGCTGTAGAAACAATTGCATCAAACCTCAGTTTTAACTATACCTAGTAAGAAGAAGCCATTCAAATCGGCTGTTGATACCAACAATATCAGTCTTCATGCTCTTTCACTGCTAGATGATGAGATGGGGATTGAATGGCCCTAGAGTTATTTTTTCAAACAAACTAACTGCACGTCAACAAAAAATATTCAACATTGAGAAAAGAGACATTTGAGTCTTGAATCCACATCAGCAACAACATGGAAGAAACATACTTGTATCAACCACAATCATTTGAATATTTTTGGGAAAGTTCGAGACATGAACTTACTGTTATTTCAGTGGAGCTTAATTCTCCAAATATATAATTTGAAAAATGTGCCTGGAAAAGAAAATGTTGTAGTGGATGCCTTCCTGAGAGTATATTGAAAGGATACTAAGTGATGTAGTCCCCACAAACTAATGTAACATCAAGTTGCTCTGTAACACACTGCATATCTAATGTCATTTGTTACTGCTGTTATTGTGACATAGCAGTAGTGCGAAGACAATTTTTGATGAATAATGAAAATGCCTCTTAAAGTTACATTTCCAATTTTCTTAGGAAGAGAGATGTGATGTCAGATGCATTGTCTATGTGTATTTTTGTATCATTTATTCTTGAGTTTAGATCTTTGGATTTGAACCAACGATGTGTTTTTTTTCTGTGTCTAAAGGATATTAGTGATTAACGTGCAAGTATTTCTTGAATTTTTTAAAAAACACCATCTGAGCGAAAGACATCCTGGAGAATAACAGGCTTTTGTTTACATTAGAAGAATTTACCAGCAAACAAAGTAAACATTTGCATTAGGTGCAGGTTTAGAGGGTCAGTGATTTTTTTTTCATTGATTAGAGAAAATGGCCATATCATGGAAAGATGATTTTTCTTTTAAAACTTTCAGTTTGGTCAATTCCACAGCTTTACAACTAAGCTGGATGTGAAAGCAATTTCTCATAAGAAAGAGAGAAGAGATTGTTTTGAATTATTAGAAATAAGTTCCTTCAGTATAAGGGTTTTAGAAATAGCTCTGGACCAGAAGTGTTTGGTTAAAACACTGAAAGAGTTATTTGAAGTTGAGAAACTTAAGTTCAGTTGTATGAAGGCTCAAGAAAAAGGCTATCCAATTCTCAAGACTAGAGCTGAATGCAGTTAAATTAAGACCCATAGGGTGATAGAGAAGAAAAGTCCCTTCAGTGTGACTACTGTAAAGGGTGCTTCTGAAATTTATCAGATTATATTTTTATCATGTGTTTTTAAATTTGTGTTGTGTAAATAGTTTATTTTACTTAATTTTTACATTTATTTTACATAAACTTTTTAACTGTTAAAATCACTGTGTGCTTATCTTTTACTGAGATAACCTTGTTAAACAACACCCCCCCCCAAGAAAAAAACAAACATGCTCTATCAAGCCAAGTTTCTACCTGGAATCTGACATGTCTACAAATAACATCAGCTAGGATAACACAATACATTATTAGGGGAGTGCTTCCATTGTTTAACGTGCTGTATTCTGGATAAGAGGTTAAACCATGGACTTGTCACCCACCCCCCCCCGAAATGAATGCAGATTACCCTATGATGTTATTTAAAGGCTGCACTTTTTGCTAATGCTACCATTGTTGGGGACTAAATGTACATGCTCAAAATGAGATGGACAAGATCTGAGTTGAATTGACTCCCCTGCCCAGTTCAATTCAAGTATTGATCACACTGACTCCCAGACATCAGTCCGGAACTTAACTCTTATTGGTAGACTAACTTAGAGCACAGAACTTCATCACAAATTCATACCAGCAGCTAGATTTATGCAAGAAAAGGTGTCACAAAAGTAGTTTACACATGTGCAAATGGCTTTAGGTGTTATTTCAACATATTCCAGATGACAATGTGCTCGTTTCCAAACAGGAGCAGGGGAGGATTTCCCAGTGTACTGTCATATTTTATCCCTCATCTGCCATCATTAAAGCAGACAGATCACCTGGTCATTAACACATACAAATTGGCAAGCATGTTTAATGGCTTAATTTCAAAAGTGCTACATCAGCAGCACTTTGACATGTCATAAGGCCATTTTTGTTTGGATACCTCACTTTATACAACTTGCAAACTCAAAATAGTTTCAACAATAAGTCAGTTCCTAGTTACACAACTCTCTCATTGGCACCTGGCCCATGACCTACTTACAGCTGACTGACAGTCAACTGATTTTTCAATTACACAAATTTAAATTCAGCCTTAGAAGTCACTTTAATCAAAAGCATAAGCTATGTATACTTCCCCATAGCTTATGTCCGGCACCACACTGAATTCCCACACTGACCAAATTGCCATTTTAGAAATCGCTACTCTCCCTCTGTTTCCAAATCAATCTGCTACCAAACTAAACGGTTTTGGCTCATCTGCTTTTAAGAAACACAATACATACTGCTGACAAGTAAGTGCATTAATACACCTTCTGCTCAAGTATTGCTGGACACATTGTAAGTTTTCTTCAAGATATAAAATTTTTTCAGCATATGGAAGTTATGTGCAATATAAATTCCAAGATGTAAATAATACTTGTTCACTGCAGTTGTTGCAACAGCAAACTATAGGCTGTAAATTAATATCTTATGCAGTGATATTGAAAGATATGTTTTCAAATGTTTAAAGTCCAAAATCATATGTTGAGAGAGCCATGATTCAGAGCTACACAGATCCACATCCCAGGCTTATTCCCATCATCTGCAGACGAGGAGTGCATAATCCTCCCAGAGAAATATAGAAGAATAATTTGAAATATTCAGAGAATGAAGCAGGGGCACATTCTCTTAATCTCAGATCTATGACTTCTGAATGGAACAACTAAGGAAAGAATTTAATTACAAGATTCTCACAGGGCCACCTCAAGCATCAACTAAATATGAAAGGGCACGTCAGACACAAAAGGTCAATAACAATCCCTTGAACTCGTTCATCATATCTTTAACTATTGGAAAATATGAACTGCCATGAGACCTGAGGCAAATGCTAGAGCTGTTGTAAGTTCTTTGTATGTTGAATATAGACCTTGCATTACAGTGAGCACATTTAATTGGGCAGATTGATTTTATCAAAAATCTCATGGTAACACTACTATACGATAATTCAAGTCTGTCTGCAGAGGTCAAAAATGCCACTGATTGTAACTCCTTCAACTGCACACACATCCACCTGAAAAGATGTGTGGATGGCCACAATATCCCATATGCCATGTAAGTCAGACTGACCTTGAGTGAATTCTGCTCCCAGTAGATCTGTATTAACGAAGCTAAACAAATGCAACATATTTAAGGTTTATTGTTCCAATACAAAAAAAACAAACTTTGCCAGTTGCTAATGTTGGGCAAACAATATTGATTTTCAGGACAGGATTAAGTCTGTAGTCCCAAAGTTTCAGAAAGAGAGCGCAGAGGAGTGCTACATAATAACTGGAAATATCTCATTTTAAAATAATTCTCCAGACCTCTGGCTAGTCTATTTTCGAAATGATTTTATTCCTTTTAGAAAATGGGGATAAAACAAATCTGAAACCTGCCTTACTATGAATTTCAGTTGATCTGATCCTTAGTTGAAATTGTGTTCAACAGTCATTATGTTCCTATATTACAATGATGTCCATATTTCAGCAGCATTTCATTGACTCTGAAGTGCTTTGAGATAGTCTGAGGTCAATCCTATAGAAAGGCAAATATTTCTTTTTCATCTCATTTCCTCGAATATCTTATGGGATATTTCATAGAAAAATAACACAGGCAATTGTTGTATCACAGTTCATATCACTAAACATAGCTGAACTCTCCAAGCTTAACTAGACATTTGGCATCTTTGATTGAATCCACGATCTGAATTTTGTCCCTTGTTAAAGGATGTGTCAGCTTTTCTAGCCCTCCCACAAAAAACCTAAAATTGATGATATTTTAAGCTTTCCCTTGCTATTTCTTTCCTCCCCTCACACCTTTATTGTAAATTTTTATTTCCTTTATTTATCTTTGTGTTTAATTGACATCAACTTAATCCACTTTATTCATCTTTGTTAATTTCTCAAAAGTTTAATCTGAGAAGTTCAGGTAATTCATTGTTTGCCGTGTAAATCCCTGCTATCTCAGATGTCCTGTTACCTTCATTGCACCATTGTCAGCACACACTTCCAGCAACTCGCCAGATAACGGTGGTTTGAAGTGAATTATGTCAAATGAAAGCCCAACCTGAGCGAGATTCCAGCCCACTATCTCGCCATTGTTCAGCGTCCCTCTTCAAAGCCCCGCGCCTCAGACCAGTGAGATCAAAGAAATGTAAGATTACACTGAATGCTTCCTTGAATTGTACACCAGACAATTGCTACATCATGTTTTATGGCAATAATATCCTTTTTTAAAAAACCCACGCTGACGTTTTTTTTAAAGTCAGTGCCTGAGAGAGTTATTTAGTTTGACAGTGATAGGTCTTTTGTTTTCCTCACATCAATGTTTAGGGCGAACGTTTTTGGGTAAATAATAGCACATTAATGTTTCAAGTCAACTTCAATGCACAAATGGACGAACAAATTCAAGGAATGAAGAGATACGTTATGACATATGAAATCTCCAGAATTTACTGGATGATTTGCATTGCCTAGCTGTTCACTTTGTGCAAAAGACAACTTGTCGTTAGTGTTGTGACTGATGCTTTTGTAACTATTTATTTCAGCGATACACGAATTGCAGTGATCCAGTAATTAAGAAAGCCATAGCTCAGCTTCCCTTTCCAGCATTTCCTTTGCAGTCCTTACATATCATTGGTACGCTCCTGGTCACCAAGATCGGTTGCCTTCGCTATTCGATCACTAACCTGCACTTTCAGCAAATTCCAGCTTACAGAGTTTTGAGCTATAGAGAAAAAAAATCTAAAGATCAGGGCACATCGCGATATCTTTTTGCTCCAGCAACATCTGGCATTTTTTTTTAATGTTCATGTCGGAGTGCTGAAGAGGAAATGGTTTCTCAATGTTCAGAATTAAGAATGTTGCAGTTCCTCCTTAGCTCAGATGTGACAAACTATTTTTGTTTATGTGTCAAAGTAAACAAGATGAACTGAATTTTGAAACTCACATTTCACTTCGAGGTATGTCATGAAACTTGAAGTTAACCCACACTCTGGTGCTCTTCCTTGCTGTGTTACCATTGGTGCACCTGCAATCAGGACCAGAGAGGCACATGAACGTGATGTTGCCTTCACGGTATTTGCTGGTTTGTAGATACTCCAAGTGGTTTCAGGCCCATTTGTTCACAGTTTAGAGACTCGCAGCGTGTCACTGAGTTTCAGGGGAGATAATTTGCGTAACTCGTTTCACCCACCTGCATGCACTATAGCCTATTCACCTAATAAAACTACACTTATTGTAGTAACTCGGCCGCCACCGCTGAAATCACAAGGTCCTGAGAAATTTCATGGGCTGGTATTTGTAATTCTGATCTGACATCACAGAACTCCATGGTGAGACCATGCTGCCGGTATGGCCCAGTAGCAACATTTTGAAGGTGAGCTGCAACCAATCAAGTTATTCGCCACGAATCTACACTATGGAAATTTCTCTTTTTCTCCCGAGCATGATGGCACATCTTAAGCATTGGTCACGTGGTTCGTATCAGCTTCATGGAGCCTTTCTGAAAGAGACATCCTTCACTTATGGGCCTTCGCGTGTTGCCATTTATCCCTATCTGTCCACTTTCATTGGGTTGGTTGATGGGTGACTAATTAACTAAGTTGCTGGATGTGTTGGTGAGTGACCTTTCAAAGGGCTGTCCGGGCGGGAGAGTGAGAGACTGAATGAGGGGCTGCAAACGTGGGTAGGGGACAGACTCAAATGCTGGATGGAGGGCTGACTGATGTCCTACTGTGGGGTTTGGTAGGTGGGTGAGTGAATATAAGTGGAGGGGGGAGGAAGGTGCCAGGATGGGCCAGTGACTGGGACAGAGCCAAACACATACTCACCATTCCTTAGCTCCCTCCTTTCCCCTCACCAATCATCTAAGCAAAAACTTATTTACCACATGAGCTGAGAAAGGAGGTGAAACCAGACTGAAAGGCAATCCATAGAGTTCCAACAGCACAGAAACAGACCCTTTGGTACAACCAGTCCATGCCAACCATAATTCCAAACTAAACTAGTCCCACCTGCCTGCGCTTGGCCCATATCCCTCCAAATATTTCTTATTCATGTACTTACTGAAATGTTTTTTAAACATTGTAACTGTACCTGCATCCACCATTTCCTCTGGAAGTTCATTCCACACACAAACCACTCTGTTTAAAAAAAAATGCCCCTCATATCTTTTTAAAATCTTTCTTCTCCTGTCTTTTAAAAAATGTCCCATAATTTTGAAGTTCCCCCAATCTAGTGAAAAGACACTTGCCATTCACCTTATCTTTACCCCTTATTTTATAAACCATTGTATGGTCACCTCCTATGCCCCAACAAGAAGAGTCCCAGCCTATGCGAACTCTCGTCTATCGAACTGTCCGTTCCGTGCTATATCTTGGTAAATCTCTTCTGAACCCTGTACAACTTAATAATATTCTTCCTGTAACAGTGAGACCAGAACTGGACACAATATTCCGGAAGAGGCTTTACCAACGTCCTGTACAATCTCAACATAATGTCCCAACTCCTAAACTGAAAGGTCTGGGAACAAGCATGCTAAACATGTTCCTAGCCACCCTATCTGCATGTGATACAAACTTTGAAGAATTATATACCTGAACCCTAAGGTCTCTTTATTCCACAACACTGCCCAAGGCCCAAATTTAATTTATAGAATAGGATCATAGAATCCCTACAGTGTGGAAAGACCCTGTCCATGCCTGTCATAATTTTATACATTTCAATCATGCCCACTCTCAATCTCCTCCACTCTTAGGTAAACAATCCAGACTATCTGATCTCTTTTCATAACTGAAGCTCTCCAACCCAAGCAACATCCTGGTAAATCTCTTCTATCACCTCTGTTATCACATCCCTCTCGTAATATGGATTCCAGAACTGCACACAATGCTGTAGCTGTGGCCTAACCAATATTTTATAAAGCTCCAGAGTACTCTCCCTGCTCTTAAACTGTGCCTCAACTAATAAAGACAAGTACACCATATGTCACCTTAATCACTTTATTCGTCTTACGGGCCTGTTGTACATGAATACCAAGGTCTCTCTGATCTTGAGTGCATCCCAAAGTCCTACGTTCATCGTGTATTCTCTTGCTTTGTTTGTCCTGCCCCAGTGCATTGCCTCATTCATATCTGGATTAAATTACATTTGTCACTGTTCAGTCCATCTGACTAGCCTGTCTCTATCCTTTTGTGGTCTAATGCTATCCTCCTCCCTATTTGCAGCTATTTTTGTATCATCTGTGATCTTGCTGATCAACCCTCCTACATTCAAGTCTAATTTATATAAACCACAAATAGCAAGAATCCTCATACTGACCCACTGTATAGAGAATTCCAGTTGGAAAAACACCCCTCAACCATCACTCTCTGCTTTTCGCTGCTCAACCCATTTTGAATCAAATTTGCAAAATTGCATTATATCCTATGGATTCCTAACTTTGCTATCAGTCTGCTGTGGAACCTTGCCTAAGTCTTGTTGAAGTCTAAGTAGACTACATCAAAAGCATTGTCCTCATCCTCATTCAATGAAGGTGGTCAGGAGTCAAGAGTGCTACCTCTTCCCCTCTCCTTCCTTTGTTATCTGTCTTCTTCACTCTGTATCCAAAAAGAAGGAAGATCTAGAAAAATATAAAAATGATGGGTCTGGACTGAGCCCATTCTAAATGTCCTAATACGGAACTACAGTTCTGGACCAGTACTGCCATTTTCAGGTTGTTTTCATTCTTGTTGTTCTTCTTTCTGCTCTACTTTGTGCCAGGTCTTTGTTAGACCATGAGACCATAAGACATTGAAGCTGAATTATGCTATTTGGCGCATTAAATCCATTCTGGCATTCATTAATGGCGGATATGTTCCGTAATTCCATTCTCCTGCCTTCTCCCAATAACCCTTGATCACCTTACCAATCAAGAATCTACCTCTATCTCTGAATGACTTGGCCTCCACAACCTTCTTTTGTAATGAGTTCCATTGACTCTCAACACTCTGGCTGAAGAAATTCTTCCTCATCTTGTTTCCAAAGGATCTTCCCTTTAATCTGAGGCTGTGTTCTGAGATCATTGTCTCTCCTAATGGTGGAGACATCTTCTCTCCCCAGGCCTCAGTATTCTGTAAGTTTTAGTGAGATTTTTCTTGTCCTTTTGAACTCCATTGGATACAGACCCAGAGTCCTCCATCACTCCTCATGTGGAAAGCCCTTCTTCCCAGGATCATTCTTGTAATCTCCTCTGGATCCTCTCCAACACCAGCACATACTTCCTTAGATATGGGGCCCAAAACTGCTCTCAATATTCCAAATGTGACCTGATCAGAGCTTTATATAGACTCAGCAATACATCCCCAATTTGTAATCTAGCCCTCTTGAAATGACTGTTAACATTATATTTTCCTTCCTAACTGCCAACTGAACTTGCATGTTTAATCCTGAGTCCTAAACTAGGACTCCCAAGTCCCTTTGTGCCTCATATTTCCAAAGCCTTTCCCCATTTGGAAAATAGTCTATTCTGTAGATTCGAATTGTCCTACCAAATTGCATGATCTCACATTTACGTACATTGTATTCCATTTGGCATTTCTTTGCCCATTCTCGTAGTTTGTCCAAGCCCTTCTGCAGCTTCCCCACTTCCTCAACACTACCTGTCCCTCCACCTATCTTTGTGTTATCTGCAAACTTGGCAACAATGCCCTCAGTTCCTTCATCAGATGGTTAATTTATAATACGAATAGTTGTGGTTCCAACACAAACTTCTGCAGAACTCCACTAGTCAATGGTTGCCATCCTGAAAAAGACCACTTTATCCCACTCTCTGCCTCTTGCTAGCTAGCCAATCCTTTATCGATACCAGTACCTTGCCCCTAATACCATGGGCTGTTATTTGACAGCCTCCTATGGGGCACCTTGTTGAAGACCTTCTAGAAATCCAAATAGATCATGTTCGCAGGCTCTCCATTTTCTAATTTTAGTCATTTTGTCCTCAAAGAATTCTAACAGATTTGCCAATCATGAGCTCCCCTTGACAAAGCCTTGCTGACTTAGTTCTATTTTACCATGCACTTCCAAGTGTTCCACTATCTCACCCTTAATAATGGGCTCTAAAATCTTACCAATGGCTCAGGTCAGGTTAATCGGCCTGTAGTTTCCTTTCTACTGCCTCCTGCCCTTCTTAAATAGGTATGTTACGTTAGCTATTTTTCAGTCCTTTGGGAACCCCTCTATCTTCAGTAATTCCTGAAATATCACCACTAATACCTCTACAATATCTTTAAGAACTCTGGATGTAGTCCATCCAGTCTGCATTATTTGTCCATCTCCAATCCTTTCAGTTTCCCCAGCATCTTCTCCCTCGTGATGGCCGCTGCACTGACTTATGCCACCTGATTCTCTTGAAATTCTGGTATGCTACCGATGTCTTCCACCGTGAAAACTGATGCAAAGTATCTGTGGGGTTCCTACACGATTTCTTAGTTCTTCATTATTACTTTCCTAGCCTAATTTTCCAGCAGTCCAATGTCCTCTCTTGTCACTTTCATACTTTCAGATAACTTAAAAGCTTCATGCAATCTTCTTCTCTATTACTAGCTAGCTTACTGTAACATTTTATTTCCTCACTGATTGCTTATTCAGTTATCCTCTGCTGAATTTTAAAGGCTTCCCAATCCTCTGTCTTCCCACCAATCTTCACTGCATTTTTTGATTTCTCTTTTGCTTTTATGCTGTCCCTGACTGACTGCCTCATCCTCCCCTTAGTATGTTTCTTCTTCCGTGGGATGAATTTCTGCTGTACTTCCCCATTATCTACAGAAACACCTACCATTCTTGCTTCACTGTTGTCCCTGCTAATCTCCCCTTCCAATCACCTCTGGCCGGCTCCTCCATCATGTGTTTGCAGTTACCTCTGCTCAATTTTAATACAGTTACAGCTTATTCCAGCTTCTACATCTCAAACTTCGGGGTGAATTCTATCACGTTATGTTCATTGCCCTCTAGGGATTCCTTCATCTTAAGCTCCCTAAGCAAATCTGCCTCATTTACACATTACTAAATCCAGAATTGCCTGTTCCCTGATGGGATCTACCACAAGCTGCTCCAAAACGCCATCCTGGTAGACATTCCACAAATTCATTTACTTGAGATCCGTTACAAATCTGATTTTCCCTGTCCGCTTGCATATTGAAGTCCCTAATGATTATCATATTAGTGCCTTTCTTGAATGCTGTTTCTATCTCCTGGTTTCTTTTCTTCCACCATACCCTGACTACTGCTAGAAGGCCTGTACACAACTCCCATTAGGCTCTTCCATCCTTTGCAGCTCCTCAACCTTACTGACACAGATTCTACACCTTTCCACTCGACATTATTTTTTGATATTGATTTAATTTCATTTCTTATGAACAAGGCAACCCATTCCCTCAAACCATCCGCCTGTCCTTTCAATAGGATGAGGTCCCATGGATATTTAGTTCCCAGCCCTGATCCCCTTGCAGCCATATCTCTGTAATACCTACGATATTATATTTGCCAATTTCAATCTATGCTCCAAGCCCATCTAACTTATTTCATGTACTGTGTGAATTTCAGTCCTGCACTGACTGCCCTCTTTCTCATGATTGTCCTTCACCTGCTATGCCTGAAGTTAGATTCCTAATCATTTCAATACTTTCTGTCCTTTTACTTGTCCTAACTTTAAAAATTTCAGTTGACCTGACTCCCCTTTCAAATTTTTCCATTACTTTTCATTCACTCACTCACTCACTCACTCACCCTATCAACAGCCCAAGTTATGGGCTTCACCAGGACTCTGGTCCCAGCATGATTCAGGTCATGCCCACCCCGTTTGGAACAGCTCCCTCCTTCCCCAGTAGTGGTGCCAATGTCCCATGAATTCAAGATAACAAAGTGTGGAGCTGGATGAACACAGCAGGCCAAGCAGCATCTCAGGAGCACAAAAGCTGACATTTCGGGCCTCCCCCCTTCATCAGAGAGGGGGATGGGGAGAGGGTTCTGGAATAAATAGGGAGAGAGGGGGAGGCAGACCAAAGATGGAGAGAAAAGAAGATAGGTGGAGAGAGTATAGGTGGGGAGGTAGGGAGGTAATAGGTCAGTCCGGGGAGGACTGACAGGTCAAGGAGGTGGGATGAGGTTAGTAGGTAGGAAATGGAGGTGCAGCTTGAGGTGGGAGGGGGGGTATAGGTGAGAGGAAGAACAGGTTAGGGAGGCGGGGACGAGCTGGGCTGGTTTTGAGATGCAGTGGGGAGAGGGGATGAGCTGGGCTGGTTTTGGGATGCGGTGGGGGAAGGGAAGATTTTGAAGCTGTTGAAGTCCACATTGATACCATTGGGCTGCAGGGTTCCCAAGCGGAATATGAGTTGCTGTTCCTGCAACCTTCGGGTGCCATCATTGTGGCACTGCAGGAGGCCCATGATGGACATGTCATCTAAGGAATGGGAGGGGGAGTTAAAATGGTTCGCGACTGGGAGGTGCAGTTGTTTATTGCGAACCGAGCAGAGGTGTTCTGCAAAGCGGTCCCCAAGCCTCCGCTTGGTTTCCCCAATGTAGAGGAAGCCACAATGGGTACAGTGGATACAGTATACCACATTGGCAGATCTGCTTAATGTGGAAAGTCATCTTGGGGCCTGGGATGGGGGTGAGGGAGGAAGTGTGGGGGCAAGTGTAGCACTTCCTGCGATTGCAGGGGAAGGTGCCAGGAGTGGTGGGGTTGGAGGGGAGTGTGGAGCGGACAAGTGAGTCACGGAGAGAGTGGTCTCTCCGGAAGGCAGACAAGGGTGGGGATGGAAAAATGTCTTGGGTGGTGGGGTCGGATTGTAGATGGCGGAAGTGTTGGAGGATGGCGCGTTGTATCCGGAGGTTGGTGGGGTGGTGTGTGAGGATGAGGGGGATTCTCTTAGGGCAGTTATTGCGGGGGCGGGGTGTGAGGGATGTGTTGTGGGAAATATGGGAGACGCAGTCAAGAGCGTTCCCGACCACTGCGGGGGGAAGTTGCAGTCCTTGAAGAACATGGACATTTGGGATTAGCTAGGCGGATGAGGGTGTCGGTGGAAGGGGACTGGTCAGGCCTGTGGGACAGGAAGTAGCGCAGGGCCTTGAGGCCAAGTGCATGAGGAATGCAGGTGTATAGGGATTTCTCCCCCCTATTTCCCATCCACTATTTCATCCATTTCCCACCTACTAACCTCATCCTGCCTCCTTGACCTGTCCGTCCTCCCCGGACTGACATATCCCCTCCCCACCTCCCCACCTATACTCTCCTCTCCACCTATCTTCTCCACTGTCCACCTTTGGTCCACTTCCCCCTCTCTCCCTATTTATTTCAGAACCCTCTCCCCATCTCCCTCTCTGATGAAGGGCCTAGGCCCGAAACGTCAGCTTTTGTGCTCCTGAGATGCTGCATGGCCTGCTGTGTTCATCCAGCTTCACATTTTGTTATCTTGGATTCTCCAACATCTCCAGTTCCCGTTATCTCCCATGAGTTCAAACCTATTTATCCAACACCAATATTTGAGCCATGCATTTCCTGTTGACCTTGTGCCAATTTGCTCGTAGGTCCGGTAGTAATCTGAAGGTTATAATCTTTTTGGCTTTGTTTTTTAGTTTCGCCCCTGGGTGCTTATATTACATCAACTGAAGCTCTTTCCTATTTCTACCTCTATCATTGATACCTACACAGACTACAACAACTGGATCTTTCCTTCCCACTGCAAATTTCTCTGCAGCCCAGATGAGAGATCCTGAACCTGGGCACCAGGCAGGTAACACAGCCGTTGGGACTCTGAATCCTGCTAACAGAGCAGTTTCTATTCCTTTGACTATACTATCCCTGACTCTTGTTATACCACAACAACATATACATCCGTGCCACTCTGCATCTGCAATTTAAAGTTTATTCGCCACACTCAGCACATCTGCATAAATGTACAGTATCCCTAATTTAGACGTTATTATTTTCTGCCTTACTCTGAACCCACCTTGAGGTTTGCTACCTGCTACTTTACTGTTGTTTGTTTCTCCCAGTTTCCTGGGCACCTTGGTAATAGGCTTTAATATTGTCTCCTGGCTCCCACACCCCCGTCTACTGGTTTAACCTCACTTCAATAGCGATAGTAACTTGCTCCATAGGGCAATTTGTCCTGACTCTGTTTAGCTGCAGCTAATCTGGCCTACAGGTGCAATTTTCCTTCGAGGTTAATTCACCTTGAATATAGTAGGAATAAACTTCATTTTTGACTTAAGTGCAACATTTGCAGTAATGTCTTTATGGTAATTTACCTGTTAACAGTCTGTTCAACTTACCTTTCAATTGGTTCCACGGCAATCAGCAAAGTGCCATTTAGTTTGGTATGTTATGGCACCTCATTCAAGTAGCTGTTTTACTTAAAAGCTCATTTTATCTGGCCACATTGAATGGGATAACAGAGAAGCTTGATCAAGATAGTGCATTTGATGTCTATGTGGATTTTAAGAAGGCATTCAATAAGCTACCACACACTAGGCTTACTGAAGAAAAATTGAAACACATGGGATTAAGAGGCAAGCGACAATATGGATTAAAAAATTGTTACCATTGAATGAAGCAAAGTTGTGTAGATGTTTTTGTTGTACTCCTGGAAGTGGCATACCCACTCCATTTGTGGGTTAGAACTGGATGATCAGGTACATGGCTCTCTTGGTGTTCTGTATGTCAGGTGTATGCCTGGTGTAAGTCAGGTCTATGCTTCACTTATATGATAATGGTAACCTGAGATATCAAAAATAGAATATGTCTGTCATGTTTAATCCTTTTGGCAAGGTGTTGAAAATGATACTGAACATCATCTTCAATGCCCACCTTTGTGTGTAGCTGCATGAAGCCTGCACCCTCAGTCTGCAAGCGCCTATTTTCACAATGTGCTCAGAATCAATCTTCTGCAGTGTGGAAAGGATATTTTAGGCCATGTTGGTTGGATTATGCTTTACCACTGTCCCTTGTGGAGAGGCTTGTGCAGAAAAACATGTTTGAGCTCTCTGCATTCTGCCCTCAAGCATCCACTTCTTCCTGGAATGTGCTTTATTGAAGAAGGTCTGGAAAAAGCTGAAGTAGTTTTTCTTGTTGAGATTCATCTCAAACAGTTGTGTAATGTAGGACTCTGTGCTCTGCAGTTTGTTCTGATGGAGACATTTCAAGAAAAATACCAATTTCTGGTGGGGAATCATTAATTTGGTGAAAGACACTGTTTTATCTGCCTGAAACTCGTTGGCCTTCTAATGCAAAGAATTGTCCACAACTGAGTGTTGCAGACTAGCGCTTGGTAAGGACCATTGCAGGCAATGTACTAAAGACTTGGCTAGGTATCATAGGACTCAAAAGGAAAAGCACAAGGTTGGAGCTCCACATGTCATAGATTACCAAGAGATGTGTAATCTTTGTCATGGAATGTATATGGTACATGTATATTGCAATTGCGTTAAGGCATCCCAGAATGCCATATGCTGCATGTTAAGAATTTAAACTCTATTGTGCTTATGGTGCTGTCCAACTTACATAAAATATCTGTTTAAAGACAAAGATTTTTTGGGAGTTTTTCCAGACTGGATGTAAATTGTATTGGTTTTCCCTAAGTGTTAGTTTCAATCTATTATTCATTCAATATTTATAGAATTGGATATACATGTCAGTATTGGAAAGTTTGCAGACAACTCAAAACTAGATAAAGTAGAAAATTGTACCAGTGATAATGGGAACTGCAGATGCTGGAGAATCCAAGATAACAAAGTGTGGAGCTGGATGAACACAGCAGGCCAAGCAGCATCTCAGGAGCACAAAAGCTGACGTTTCGGGCCTAGACCCTTCATCAGAGAGCATCATCATCACTAGAAAATTGTGCTTAATATAAATGAGAGGCTTGAGGATGACATTGACACGTTGGTGAAATGACCAGAAGTGTGGCAGATAGAGTTTGATATCAGGAAGGATGAAGTGATTCCAGGTCAACAGTCCAATATCCTCATTGACCTTGGTGTCCTGTCTCAAACACACATTAGCTTCTACTAAATTTGAGAATAACTTTCCAACTTGATTCAACATCACAAGGAATGTATGAAGTTCAGTGCTGTTCCTTGGCAGTTGAACTTCTACGTTCGCCTTGCTTTTCTGAGAAATCACTGTGGTTCCTGTGACCTGGACCACGTGACCAAGAAATTTTATTTCCATTTTCTTGATGACAAAGTTCAATTTGGCTGCTGTTTTTTTTTCCTCTTTTGCTGCCTTAACCATTGCCACCATGTTTTGTAGGTGTTTGGAGTTAATTTTGTCTTTCCATGTAATACTGCACGAGTCCATGGAAACCTTTTCAAGAACTCTACAGCTGGATCCATAAGCACCTTCTCTTAATATCTTGTTAGATTTCAAGCTCCCTTCCAGTTCTCTTTATATTACCATGTGGCAAGGATTTCATCATTATATCAGTATTATCATTACGCGTGTTGTGATGTTAATCCCATCGTGTCAAAATCGCTACCAAAGGATTTAGAGGAAAGATTAAAATAATTATTTTTCATTAGCACCTTGAATGTTCTCCCTGAAAAGTGTATGCAAGCTGACTTTGATTTTAAAAGAAATATTAAAAAGGCATTGGACAAGTATTTGAGCATGAGGAACTCACATGGTTATTGACACAAAGCAGAAATGTGGTACTCAGAGCACAACTGCTGTTTCGAAGAGTCAGCACAGCATGTAGGACTAAATGGTCACCTTCTGTGCTGCAAGAGTCAATGATTCTATGATGTGTAAAGTCAGGTAATGGGATAAATGTGATATTTTACATGTTTATATATTTTATAAACATATAAATAGATAAAATATATTTTATATGTTGATCAGAGTTATAACATGGCTACTGGATTCATTCCTCCCTAGAATTTTATTTTCACTGACTTGGTGCAGCATATTCCTCATCATATGAAGAATAATCAACATATGGAATAGGTTCTTTGGCAGAGAAAACAAAATTTGTTCTCCTTTTTGAAGAAGTGCCATGGACTGCCTTTTACATTCACTTAAACAGGCCAACTCAATGTCTGAAAAATCAAAAGATAAAATCTTGACAATTATGTCACTAAAGTGTCAGCCCACATTATATACTCAGAAGCTGGAGCAGTCGTGATGTCACATCTATCCTCAC
Organism: Stegostoma tigrinum; assembly: GCF_030684315.1. NCBI lineage: Eukaryota > Metazoa > Chordata > Chondrichthyes > Orectolobiformes > Stegostomatidae > Stegostoma > Stegostoma tigrinum. Next base: position 105,040,083 of record NC_081355.1, read on the forward strand.
CATAAGTGAGAGCACTATCACGGAGAAAAGTTCAATGTAATACATGTGTATTGGCACATATGCCAATAGTAAGCTCATAGATACAGATTACAAAATAGCATTAACCTTTATTTAGATAATCGACAATAACGGTATGATCGACAACCCAATAGATTATTAACTATAGGACTTCTTCTGAATCAGCACAACAAACAAGGTGCTCTATAAATATACCAACAGTTACTAAATGTACCCTTATCTTCTCACCGCAGTTTTTAAAATGGAACATCTCTAACAATGCTAATGGATGAAATAACGCACCATCAAAACGTAGCAATCTAGTTGAAAAATGTTGATAGTAAAGCACCCTGCTGTTACTGAACATGCCAGTTAGATTTCTGATTTCAAATCAAATCCTGCTTATTTTTGTTAATTCATCTACAATATTTGAGTTTTATATACCACTTTCTTTTATTTGAAGCCCTTCGGTACCAGCAACAACTGTTGGAGCAGATTCTATGTCCTTGATACATGAATTCATGAATTATTTGACAGAATTAACTACCGTTACAGGGAGTTTATTGGGGAATGATTTGCAATTGATTACTCGGAGGCATTATGTCCACTGCTATAGTAAATAGCAATGATCGGGGTGATGTTACTACGAAGCTACTTTTCAAAGGTCATTGTGCTGAATGTGGAACAGAATTTTACGCACAGCACTTGCACTGAAATTCAAGAGTGGTGGCATTTCAATAAACATGTTGTCTTTCTTGAATATGTACCACATTCTCAAGTTCCTGGAGTGCTGTGAAAGAGTTGAGAAACACTAATATTGCTGGTAAAGGCACCGACATGCTGTGCTTCCGCATCAATCAGCGTTCCATTACGAGGAATGTGCAGGTTGCATTCTATTTCAGTGAACCAGTCATTCCAGTCGTAAACAGATGGCTCAATAAACAGAGTGAACTGGCGAGGCCAATCTACTTTACACTCCAGACAATTTTTCTTTAATGGTCATTTATAGCAGACCGACCAGCATGCCACGAGTGAGCCGTTTGATGCATTGAATTGGTCAGTGTTTCTCTCTGTTTAGAAGCCAGATCCTATTTTCCTCGCTAGTTTCATGGCATCAGAATGCGTCTGCCGTGTGACCTTTCAGTTCAACTGTTTCTGGCACTGCTGAAGTCTCACTCTTAGAAATGAGCTCCATCTCACACATCTTTTCAAATCTGAGTTTGTGCTGCTCATCTTTACTGCCAACAGCCGTACCGCATATCACACAACACATCACAAATGCAGTGCTGTAACACCAAGCATAATCCAGTTTGTACTCTGCTTGGTTCTCTGCCTCACATCACATTCAATGATTGACGATGAAGGTCTGGAGCAAGGTCTATTCTATGCTTCCCCTTCATTATTTCATGTAAAGCCATTAGCCATATTCTGTAGCTGCATATACAACAGAGGTTTCATGGCTTTAGATAATTCCCTGTTTCAGCAGCTCAAGGTGACATATCTAGGAGTTTCAATGAGTCAGTTCACAACTTTACTAAGAATTCAATACCAATGTTGGTTTTGATTACAGCAAACAAAACATACTGAAGTATAAATGTAGCTTCAAATGTAACATCTGATCCTCAAAATTGCCAAAACCTCTTCACAAAACATTTATTATTTTTACCTTTTCATTTTTACATGTCATGCTTCAAGGTAGTTTAGTGGATCCTTATTCTCATTGGCATCTTATCCAAATGGTTATTATTCATGCTGAGAAGAATATTTAAGCCTGAGAAATTATATCAATAAATCAAAATGTTAGGTCAAAACCAATTCTTAATTTGTACATACACATTCACTTTCCAATAGAGATAATTTTGTAACAAACAAAAGTAACCGGACTGGTGCTAACAAGATGAGTAAGATCTGTGACTCATTGATAATACTGAAGATTGTTATTTACAGTCAGCCATCAGATTCATGCTCCAGGAAGTTGCACTATCTCTCACAGCAAGGAGATTGAATTCACTCGCAGCTTCCTCAAAAATGTGCAGAGTTTTGGGTTTTTTCCCCTGAATATTTCAAACACCTAGGAGACCAGAAGCATCCATAGAAATGTAGAACCTCTACTTCCCACTCATTTGATTCTTTAGCTGAGCACAAATCCAGAATCAGAACTGAAAATTTGACAGTGCAGTGTTATGTTAGGTGGGAAGTTTGAACACTTAGACAAAGGAAACAAAGCATTAGTAATGTTTATAGCCTTCATCTGAAGATTGGTAATCAGTACAGGTTCCATACTATCAGCACTTGTCACCAAATATACAAAGTGAGAGATGTGTGACTATCAAAAACTGTCTACTTTTACAAATGCAAATGTTTATTTTTGCCTTTAACAAAGCTGAATTACCACAAATCTATAAGTGATAACTTTTATCTACACTACTTAGGCCATAAATTGATAGGATGGGTCAGTCACCCTTTGTAGAGACTGCCTGATTTTTCTACCATTAGAAATTAATATTGGGCGGGATCTGTGATGGGTGAATAATCTGCCCTGCTGGGTTACAGGCCAGGTTATGAAGGCAAGATTACCTCAGTGACATGAAATCAAAACAACTTTGTGCCATAGTGCATTGCACAATCTCACAAATATCTCAAAACTGAAAACACCAGCATATCATGCCGATAAGTATTACTACATGGATTTTCAAATTGGAAATGGGAAACCAACTATTTTAGATGAGTTGTCATTGACATTGGAATATTGTTAATCAGGAAAGTTAAAATCTACTGTTCCTGTCTGTTGAATCTACAATCATATAGAATCATAGAGATGTACAACACGGAAATAGACCCTTTGGTTCAATTCGACCAGATGTCCTAAATTAATCTAGTACCATTTGCCAACATTTGGCCCATATCCCTTCAAACCCTTCCTATTCATATACCCATCCAGATGCCTTTTAAATGTTGTAATTGTATCAGCCTCCATCCTTTCCTCTTGCCACTTGTTCTATACAGGCACCACCCTCAGCATGAAAAAATCCCCCTAGGTCCCTTTTATATCTTTCCTCTCATGTTTAATCAGTGCCATCTACTTTTGGACTCCCCTATCCTGGGGAAAAGATGGTTGTTCACCATATCCATGATTTTACAGACTTCTGTAAAGTCATCACTTAACATCCAATGCTCCAAAGGAAATAGCTTCAGCCTATTCAGCCTCTCCCGATAGCCCAAACCATCCAATCCTTGTAAATCTTTTCTGTATCCTTTCATGTTTACAACATCTTTCTTATTGCAGTGAGACCAAAATTGAACACAATATTTCAAAAGTGCCAAGCCAGTGTCCTGTACAACCTTAACATGACCTCCCAACACCTATACTCCATGCACTAAACAATAAAGGCAAGCATATCAAATGTCTTCTTCACTACCCTGTCTACCTGTGACTCTACTTTCAAGGAATTATGAACCTGCAACCCAAGGACTCATTGTTCAGTTACACTCCCCAGGATCTTACCATCAACTGTATAAGTTCTGCTCTGATTTGCCCTACCAAAATGCAGCATCTCACATTTATCTATATTAAACTCCATCTGCCACTCCTTGGCCACTGGCCCATCTGATCAAGGTCTCATTGAACCCTGAAATAACCTTCTTAATTGTCCAATATGCCACCAATTTTGGTGTCATCTGCAACCTTACTAACTATACCTCCTATATTCACACGCAAATAATTTATATTCATGACAGAAAGCTGAGGACCCAGCACCGCTGTGGCACACCACTGGTCACAGGCCTCCAGTCTGAAAAACAACCCTCCACCACCACATGCTGTCTCCTACCTTTGAACCATTGTTGTATTCAAAGGCTAGCTGTCCCTGTATTCCATGTGATATAAACTTGCTAACCAGTCCACCATGCAAAATCTTATTGAATGCCTTGCTGAAATTCATGCTGACAATGTCCACCACTCTGCCTTCATCAAACTTTTTCGTCACTCCTTCACAGAACACAGTTAGAGAATGATTTCCTATGCACAAAGCCATGTTGACTACCCATAATTAGTCCTTGCCATTCCAAATACATGTAAATCCTGTCCTTCAGAATTCTCTTCACCAACTTACCCTCCACTGACGTCAGTCTCACCAGCCTATGAATCCCTGGTTTTTCCTTACCACCTTTGTTAAATTATGACACCAGGGTAGCCAACATCCAGTCTTCCGGCATCCCATCCGTCGCTATGGATGATATAAATATCTCAGCATAAGAGGCCAGTATGTTGATTTCTTCTCTCAGGTCAGAAGATTGATGTGTATGATGAAGTTGCCCTACCCAAGTTCATTCTTTCAAACAAAACTCTGTAGTTTGTCATTACAGTATTGAACTGCTCTGATCCGTTACAAGCATCAGCACTGGAATACTCATTGTAAGATCTTGTAAACAGCATTGTACAAATTTGTTGTCTGTTTACCTGTAAAACAACTTTCAATGTAATTCATTGACAGTGAAGTATTTTGCAAGTGTGAGAGTCATATAAATATGCCATTTCTATCACAGTTATTTTGTCCTTCACAGATTATCTTATTTTGAATCCTCTTTGAAAGTTTATATAAAGTACACATCCATTATGTCTGCATATTTTTACTGAGTCCTTTCTGGTTACTAATAAAGGTTTTACATGAATTCTTGCAACATTAACCAGATTTCAATCTTCCTCTAAGAATTAAATAACTTCAACTTTAGCTTCAACACTGACCTCTGGAGATAGTTAAAGTTCTTAAATGGTAGAAGCACTGTTCTTGCCTTGAGTTGACTTTTTATATAATTATTTAAAAGTCTGCGACAGTACACTCCCACCACTTGGATGAAGAAACACTCCTTTTACCAGAAGGAGTCTGTCAGCAGTGGGTGGAACATATTGTTTGGTTTTAAATATTGTCTCTCAGTTCAATATTTTATACCAGTTTGAGTCACATCTTTATTTCTTGGAATTATTTTCTTATTTTTCAATGTATCATTTTCCATGCAGTAGTTGATGGTATTTCTACTTTGCTGTGGAAAAGATTTCAGAATTGTTAAATTCAATGTTTTACTTTATTAATTAAGGCAGCTGCACTATTGGTTGCTCAAACATCCACCAGACTACATAATGACAAGACCCCACAGGCATTCCTGAAATATCACTGAATACACCAGATGACATGAAATCCAAACCCAACAGAGGTATGAAGTAGAAATGCATAAAAAGAAACTGGGGATTACCGTATGAGAGTAGATTTGCACTGCAATTGATACAAAACAGGTATGATTGGCAAATCTATTTCCTTCATACTCGCCAATTTTTTACAAGCAGTTAAGAATGACCAAATATCAAACAGCATTGCAATTGTTTTGTTCACTCTAGCGCTGAAAGGTGGTGTTTTTTTTGTTGATTGTCCATTCTCAGCATAATGCTCTTTGACCCAATGGCTAAATTGGGTTCAAGGGATGGAGGTCCATTTTTTAAAAAAAATGTTCCATCACAGTTGACAATTTGATATTCACAGAAATTCCACACCTGGTTTTGTTACCGAAAAGAAAAGTAAATGATTAAAGATTGAGGTTTATAGGCTACATCGGTAGCGTAACACATTACAATCAGTTTTATGTGTTACTTTTTTAGAAAAGCCCTGTTAATTTGTTCATTGTATTGTCATAAGGCCATTGACTGTGTGTGGTTTCGTTATTCATTTTCTGTTGAAATGTTTATCTCTGCAATTAACAGTGGGTCGAAAAAATCAACTTGTGCTTTCAATTATTGCAGGGTGTGGCTGTGATCATATACTGACGTGCCTCGGCAAGTTCTTTGTGCAAAGGGAATGACATTATCCCGGCACCTGACGAGCAAATCACTTGGCAGGCAAAAAAGACCCTGTGGGTATTATTAAATTATCAGGTTCACCAGATTGCTAAAAAAAGGACTTATTAGCCTGACGGAAACAATTGTCACACATTGTAATCTACCTACTTACAGATGTGCACTCTCAGCAGAGCGTTACCCACTGGGGGTGCATTTCAGGAATGTAGGATTTTCCATGATTTTCCAATAGCGCAAACCTAAAAAATTGTCAGTGACATGTATGTTTAATTTCTTGTGTAATGGGGATCAGGCAGAATGGGGCTCGAATGGTTCCAGGAGATAATTCAGTGTAGGAGTTTCAAAGGCTGTGCCCCAAACACAGCAGGAAAAGCCTCATTCAATTCTAACATATCCTGAGTTAGTTTCTGTTTTAGCATATGAGCCCAAGCTGAAGAATATAGAATCAGTCATGATTGCTATTGGGTGACATATGGGGCAACTATGTCCACATATATAGTTTGATTATAATCGTACATTGCAGAGCAATCACTGGGCAAAGTATTAGAGAGTAATCAGAAGCCATAAAGCCTTATTCCAAGGAATTAATGCATCCAAAATTGGTTCAGAAAAATTAGTATGATTTTTCCAGTTGCAGTGTTGAAATGTGAAGTTTGGGGGTGGGAGGGGGCGCTGTGACCAACCACTGGATTGGGCAGTGCAATTATCTTTTATCGTCAAGCAACTGTTGTTGACCCACTTGCTCAGACAGGTCACATGTTTGGGTTGCTGTCTTTCTTCACCAATAGAAACAAATGATATCTTTTAGAGATTCGTTTACTTTTTACAATTTCTTCCCCCTCACTGCAAAGACTTACCCCAAGCCTGAAGCATTCGAGAGAATAAAGTTGCAGCCTGCCTAGTTGTGTGATATCCTACAACATGTCTCATTTTCTTTTCTCTTTTTTGACTTCACGTTCAATTTGTCTAATTCTCATTCCTTCATAGTCAGTCTTCTCTCTATAAAAAATGTCTCTGCTATTTCTTTCCCATTCTGACCTGCCTACTGATTGCACAGCTTTGCAGATTGCAGTTGGTAACTCAACCAAATAGCCATTATTCACATCAGAGATGTTAAAATGGATATAGCTATTTGGCAGGAAGAGCATCAGATCTAGGCCAATCCCAATCTCGCACACACTGCCAACAGGAGTCACTGCATAGCAACAGGAGAAGGAATGTTGGCTGAGATTTGCATTAACTACCCCAGGGGCATTGACAGGGACACCGAATGAAAATTGGAATGTCTTGATTGTGTACAGACAACACAACATGGAATCTGGTTCAATTACTCACAGGAAAAAAAATCAAGAGAAAGAAAAGCCTTCCTTTATTTTCTGACTCAAATTTTGAATCACGCACTTCCTCCAGCACAGATTTTGTTTCATAAAATTGTCCTGCAAGTCGTACATTATCTCCTTAAATGTTCATATCACAAATCTGGACAGAATCTCACCAGGCCCTGAACAAAGTGGGCTACCGCGAGATATCTGAGAAAATCTTACAAGAAGCAGAGCAGGTCCTTCCTTATTGCTGGGAGCGAGTTGCATTTTCCAACAGAATTCCAGATGTTGAGTTGAAATTCTCGCTTTGGAGCAGCAAAATGCCTATTAATCGCAACTGTTGTTCGTTGCCATCCTGATTAACCTTGAATCTCACCTCATTAATATGCAGCATCCTGACTTAACACAGAGTGGATGGTGTGAATTCCTAACATGAAAGTGGCATCAGGTATCTGGCCATGCCAGCCTGCTGCTCACTGTTATGGACCAACATTGCGGACACCTGGTATCAATATCTCAGCAGCCACGCATGCTCTATGTCTATGGATGCTTATGCCTGATATGTACCAACCTTTCTACACCATCATGGTACCTCTCTAATCCACTTACAGTACACCTTTGCACTGTGAGGCTGCACTTTGGAGTGCATTACTGCCTTGAAGTGATGCTGCAAGAATACTTGAGCACTAAGGCATGCACCCAGCTCATGAATTGAACCAGGTTGCATCTGACTGCTCGCTCACTCTCTTACTGCTCACTCACTTTGTGCCTTCTTGGATGCTCAGATCATCCCTGCAAGCTTTGCTTTTTTTTTGTGTTTTGACCCCTCAGGCAAAAAGGTACTGTTGCATTGCCCTTCTGTTTAGGGTCGACACAAAGCCAGGCCGATTGTCATTGTTGTTAACAGTCAGCAGTTTGGAAGTTGACATGTTGCATGGCGTATTGCTGTGTCAGTATTACAACGTGTCCCAGCAGTGAATACGGCACACACACTGCATGTGTTTTAATGAAACAGCCAGATCTCAAAGTCTGAGGGGATTTATCCTCACTGATTTCCCCGGGGGCACCCATCAGCCAGGAGCTCCTGGCACAGTAAGGCAGCATTCAACATTAGTCCAGAGGTCTTGAGCACTGCCAGGTGGCCAGATGGGGTGGTCACGATCAGGGATCTGTGCTTCTGTAGTCCGGGATGTGATTCACAGTCAGCCCAGAATGTCCATTACAGCCAGCCTAGCATTACAGGAACTCGGTGAAGGAGCTGTACAGAATTCGGTGAAGGTAATGATTATTATCACTCAACCCCAGCAGGTTAGCTTGTGGAAAGGTGATGAGGTGTTTCGAGCGAGTGAATGGGCAGCATAGAGGGTATGCATGGTTAGTTGGGTGGGGAGGTTAATGTGGGGTGGGAGCAAGTGAGAGCTGATGTAACGTACAATAATGAGAGTGGTAGAGTTGATTCTCAATGGGAGGTGGGTTCAGCTGCAGAGAAAAAGTGAGTGTTAGGTAGCAGAGGAAGGGTGGTGGTATTTACATTGGAGTAACAGAGAAAGTCATTGCTGGGTGTTTTCCCAAACTCTGGAGGTCACATTAACCCAGGGAGCAACCTTGGTCCAGGCTGGCGGGATCTAATGTTGTGTCATTCTCAGCCGGATTCGTCAGAAGCGAACAGGCCAACTCTGCAACACCTTGTCCAGTAGGCGGTTGAGGTACCTGTTGAAAATTCACAGGGCACCTTTCCTCTTATTTACCATGTTGTCTGGGACTGTGTGCATCCATGCACGCCAATTCCAGAGTGATTTGAGTCTGGTGCAATTCTCATGAACGATCATTGGTCTCAGAACATTAACTCTTCTTTTCTTCCCACAGATGATGCCAGAGCTGGTGAGTTTCACCAGCAAATTCTGTTTAGTTACAGAATAGCAGCACCTGACCAGGTGAACATTGATGTTTTAAAGTTAGAGGTGCCAGTCTATGAGTTGCCCTGGGAGTGGCTAGTACTCCCAATCATGCTGGGGGTTAGAATTGGGCTAGCATCAGATGAGATGGGGAGGGTGGTTAGATAATGAGGCGAGTTTAGGACAAAAGTTCGAGAAACCTCTCTCGGCCACATTGAAAGGAACTCTCTCTGAACCGTGATTGGCCATGGGCATATTGAATGGCAGAGTAGGTTCAAGGATTGAATGGCCTGTTCCTGCTCCCATCTTTGGTGTTCTAAAATGACGTTGAGCAAGATTATGGTTAGATTCAGATAGGCATCTTTAGTTCTGGGTGTGAGTTTGCTCGCTGAGCTGGAAGGTTAGTTTTCAGACGTCTTGTCCAGTGCTTCGTCGGAGGCTCACTGGTGATATTACCTAGAATGGTGACGAAACATCTGAAAACTAACCTTCCGGCTCAGTGAGCAAACTCACATCCAGGACCTCAACCTGAGCTACAAATCTTCTCAAAACTCGCTGGCATCTTTTGAATATGTCCAAAAGTAATTTAAACCAAGCATAATAAAGGAAAGCTTGCATTTGTATCCCTTAGGATGTCACAAGACTTTACATTCAATTAAGTAGTTGTGAGGATTAACAATGTGTAATATGAATAAGGATTCTCAACAGCAACCTGCCAAGATAGCTCTTTCCAAACCTGTGACCTTTACCATCCAGAAGTAAAAGGGCAGCAGATACTCGTGAAACTACCTCGTGACTTTGTCTCCAAAGTACCCACCACCCTGATGTGGGAGTGCACCATCATTCTCTCAGTATCACTGGGCCAAAATCTCCAAACTCCCATCATGGGGATTACTTATGTAAATTGCAGAAGTTCTTGTAGGCAGCTCACCACTGCCCTTTCAGTGGAAATTAGGGAGAGAATAAATGCTGAACTTTCCAGTGACAACTGTGCTTAAGCACTGCAATCTCCCACAAACTGCAATGTGATAACGATCAGGTGGTTTGTTTTATTCATGGTAGTCGAGGGATAAATAGTCACGAGCACACATGGGGCTTGAGGGAGGAGTGACACTGTATGTCTCTGCTTGTAGGAGATGAGTGCTCAAAAGGCCAGTGAATCTCAATGTAAGAAATATCAAATGAGGTGGAGTGCTTCTAATTGCCATGGTGATATCAATGAAAGAGGAGGAAGGCATGGGATATTGGATGGTTATGGCAAGACAGACTGTGACTGAGGCTAAGGCATGTGTGGAAGCTATGAAATGTGTGTACCATAATATTAGTGTTTGTTGTTTCCTCAACAATATGTGACTAAAGACTCTGCAACTCCTAATTAAAAAGAGGGACCAAGAATTGGTCAAAGATGCTGCTGTTTCACTTAAATCATGTCTTTCCTGCAGACACAACAGTACATGTAGAAGTGATTGTATGACCTTCATTAGAACAGAGATTATTAGGAGTGTGCTAGCCCAAGATCTGTCTTGCACACATTTCTTTTTTACTCTGAACAAGTCAGACCAGCGGGTGTGTTTAGTGCATTTAATCTCATCTTAACTTTTTCACACCATTTCAGATCTTTCAGATATCTCCCCCAATTGTTTTTATTCCTATCATAATTATTGTTATGCATTTACATTTATCACTACCCCATCTCTTCTCTAAACATTTTTCTTCACAAATTTAGACAATATAGTGGTTTAACCATTCTCCCTGGATATAAGACTGTAAGATATAGAAACAGAATTAGGCCATTTGCCCATCAAGTCTGCTCTACCATTCAATCGTGGAGGATAATTTTTCTCAACCACTTTCTCCTGTCTTCTCCTGTAACCCTTGATTCCCTTACTAACCAAGAAGATCTCTATCCCAGTTTCAGCCCCCACAGCCTTCTGTGGCTATAAGTTCTATGGATTCACCACTCTGGCTGAAGAAATTTCTCCTTATCTCAATGGTTCTTTTTGGGCTTGGAAGAATGGAATCGACTTGGTCTGTCTTCCTGATGGTCTGGAGTCTGTGATTCTTGAACAGAAGGATCATTAGCCTCTAATATTTCCTGCATGGAGAACTTCCATGATGCACATCTAGTACTTATAGCTGTTGCTGTGGCTCCTGCTGTAGCAACCAATTGCTTCTTTGCAGTATCATGGATCCTTGCATGTTGTCTGTGTATTTTAAATAGTGTCTTCCTTGGGAATTGCATGCAGCACATCTTCAGTTGTTACCAGTGAAATCTGGTTCTTATTTTGCTTGTAGATCGAGTTGAAATAGATGGACTTATCATGTCAATCTCTTGAATGTTTTGGACTTTCTGTTTCTCCCTCAGTGTTCATTTCACCAATTATTTAATTTTGTTCATTTCTTAAATTGTGTTACCTGGAGATTAATTTGTGCTTGTTATGATATTCATTATTGTTGTTGTGGAGAGTTTAGAGGGTGGAGAGGTTGGTCATTTTGTTTTATGTTGTCCCTTCCTCATCCTTGCTCTCCAAATGACAGATCTGAATTTGGAGCAAAGAGTTTTTCACTGTGATGTGTTGCAACTTGATGCAGTTCAGTTGCAGATGTTTGCATTATCCATCTATCATTATACTTCTTCAGTGGTGTGGATAGTATAGTTGCTGTCTTTGTTTGCACTCCAACTTAAACTTTATCAACACCTGAAATCTGAGCTCTCTTCAGTTTTGATAGCTGTGCAACACATTAGGGTCAAACCAATATAATCACAGCTCTCAATCACAGGAAAGTCTTTTAACAATTCAACATAACTAACTTCAAAGATTATGTTTGTTGTTTAAGTTTGTCCTGAGTTTTTGGAGCACAAAAAAATGTTCTACCTGCTTTCCTTGGCCATTGATAATTTGCCCTCTTCCTATTTTGAATAGGATTGAGGATAATACATGCCCTTCTACCTAGGGGAGAAATTCCTGGTTGTTAAGTATATAAAGGTTCTTTAGTTATTTGTTGTCATCTATGTTAGAGTGCTGCCCCAAACCCCACCTCTTCCTCCGTTACATTGATGACTGTATCGGCGCTGCCTCTTGCTCCCCAGAGGAGTTCAAACAGTTCATCCACTTCACCAACACCTTCCACCCCAACCTCAAGTTCACCTGGGACATCTCCAGCTCATTCCTCACCTTCCTGGACCTCTCAGTCTCCATCTCAGGCAACCAGCTAGTTACTGAAGTCCATTTCAAGCCTACCAACTCTCACAGCTACCTAGAATACATTTCCTCCCACCCACGTTCCTGCAAAAATTCCATCCCCATTCCCAATTCCTCCGCCTCCGCCGCATCTGCTCCCACGATGAGGCATTCCACTCCCGCATATCCCAGATGTCCAAGTTCTTCAAGGACTGCAACTTTCCCCCCACAGTGGTCAAGAACGCCCTTGACCGCGTCTCCCGCATTTCCCGCAAAACATCATTCACACCCCGCTCCCGCCACAACCACCCAAAGATGATCCCCCTCGTTCTCACACACCACCCCACCAACCTGCGGATACAACGCATCATCCTCCGACACTTCCGCCATCTACAATCCGACCCCACCACCCAAGACATTTTTCCATCCCCACCCTTGTCTGCCTTCCGGAGAGACCACTCTCTCCGTGACTCCCTTGTTTGCTCCACTCTGCCCTCCAACTCCACCACACCTGGCACCTTCCCCTGCAACCGCAGGAAGTGCTACACTTGCCCCCACACCTCCTCCCTCACCCCCATCCCAGGCCCCAAGATGACTTTCTGTATTAAGCAGAGGTTCACTTGCACATCAGCCAATGTGGTATACTGCATCCATTGTACCCGGTGTGGCTTCCTCTATATTGGGGAAACCAAGCGGAGGCTTGGGGACTGCGTCGCAGAACACCTCCGCTCGGTTCGCAATAAACAACTGCACCTCCCAGTCGCGAACCATTTTAACTCCCCCTCCCATTCTTCAGATAACATGTCCATCATGGGCCTCCTGCAGTGCCACAAGGATGCCACCTGAAGGTTGCAGGAACAGCAACTCATATTCCGCCTGGGAACCCTGCAGCCCAATGGTATCAATATGGACTTCACCAGCTTCAAAATCTCCCCTTTCCCCACGACATCCCACAACCAGCCCAGTTCGTCCCATCCCCCCACGGCATCCCAAAACCAGCCCAGGCTATCTCTGCCTCCCTAACCTGTTCTTCCTCTCACCCATCCCCTCTTCCGACCCCAAGCCGCACCTTCATTTCCTACATACTAACCTCATCCCACCTCCTTGACCTGTCCGTCTTCCCTGGACTGACCTATCCCCCTCCCTACCTCCCCACCTATACTCTCCTCTCCACCTATCTTCTTTTCTCTCCATCTTCGGTCTGCCTCCCCCTCTCTCCCTATTTATTCCAGAACCCTCACCCCATCCCCCTCTCTGATGAAGGGAGGAGGCCCGAAACGTCAGCTTTTGTGCTCCTGAGATGCTGCTTGGCCTGCTGTGTTCATCCAGCTCCACACTTTGTTATCTTGGATTCTCCAGCATCTGCAGTTCCAATTATCTCTTCTCAACTTGTCAATCACCTTTCTTGTGCCAACACATTGTCTGTGTGTTCCTTCAAGTCTGAAATGATTAAGGATATTCATTTTTTGGTTTTACTCAAAGATTCTCATTGAGTAAATGATATGAAGTTTAATGCATTTACAAATTATATTAATATAACCTATTTTAGTCCATAATTTGTTAGAAGCACATTAACTCCAGGACGTTCACTTTTTTCGCTCTGAACAAGACCCCGCGCCATCATCACAGTGAGTGGTTTTTATGCATTGAATCAAATATTTACCTTTCAGAAAAAACAGAGTTAATGTCACCAGACCCAACACGTTAACTTTGTCTTTTCCTTCACAGATGCTGCCAGACCTGCTGAGCTTTTCCAGCAACTTTGTTTTTGTTCCTGATTTATAGCATCCGCAGTTCTTTCGGTTTTAATTCACCTTTCAGAGCCTCTCACATCCAGTGACCATAAATTGGTCCCTCACCTTCTTCATGGCCCAGTCCCAAAGGTCCACAGTCCTCCCCTGCCCACAACCCTCCAAGACTCCTGGCTCCAATGCCCATTTGCCTCTACTTCATGGAGATTCTTGCATTCTCAGCGGCATCTACTGTGCAGTTCTGGTGCCCCTGGAGTTGATAGAGCTACCAGAAAATCTGATTTGTCAGCAGCTCTCAAGGGCAGATCTTCCTGTCCATTAAAGGTTGAAATTTCCACTGGCAGCCGGCGAAGCCCATGGACTATGCGCTATATCTGCCTTACAGGCATTGTTTGTGTCAGCTGCCAGCCAACATTTGTAATAGGAGGCCAGGATGACACACCCCATGAAATTCTGCCCTGGGAGTTTCACTGGAGGGTAATAAGTTGATCATTATTTGTTAATTGTATAAGCTTTTAATGATTCATATTAGTTAAATATCTTGACATTCAAAAGAAAAGACTCATATTTATTTCAATTTAAGAATTGACTGTGATGAGATGTGAAGTCAAATATAATCATACTTGAAAGAGAACACCTTAAGCCTGGTGTGAACATTAGGTCTTGGCATATGATGATGGTGGGTAGAGAAAAATGGCAATATCCCCTCAGGAAACGTCAAACGTCAGGGAGAGTATTTCTTGTTTTAGTTCCATCTTGAAAATGTCCTTTATCCGCTGATCAAAGAGTTATGCCAGATATGTAACTATACTGGGCACCTTAACATCATCTTCATCTGCTGGCACATGTTGAGGCATCCATCTTCAGTTGCTTCATCAATGACCTTCCCTCGAGCATAAGGTCAAAAGAGGGATTATTCGTTAATGATTACACAATGTTCAACACCATTCACGACTACTCAGATACTGAAGCAGTCCATGTTCAAATATAAAAAGATCTGGACAATATCCAGGCTTGGGCTGGCAAGTGGCAAGCAGCATTCATGCCACACAAATGCCAGGCAATGACCATCTCTAATACAAGACAATCTACTCACCACCCCTCGACATTCAATGACGTTACCATTGAATTCCCGTACTATCAATATCCTTGGGTTTACCCTTGACCAGAAACTCCACTGGAGTCACCACATAAACACAGTGGTGACAAAAGGAATGCCACAGCAAGTAACTCACCTCCTGACTCCCCAAAGTCTGACCACCATTGACAAGGCTCAAGGCAGGAATGTGATGGGATACTCCCTACTTGCCTGGATGGGTGCAGCTCCAACAACACTCAATACTCAAGAAACTTGATACCAAAGCAGCCAACTTAATTGACATCACAGCCACAAATATCCATTTCCTCCACTACTGTTGAATAGAAGTAGCGTATATACCATCTACAAGATGCATTACAGAAATTCATCTGAGATCCTTGGACAGCATCTTTTGAGCTTACAACCACTTCCACATAGATGGACAAGTGAAAATTCACCTTCAAGTCACTCACCATCCTGACTTGGAAATATACTGTTCCTAGGTCAAAACCCTGGAATTCCCTCCCTAAGGGCATTGTGCAACACATGGACCGTAGTGGTTCAAGAAGGCAGCTCATCGCCATCTTCTTAAGGGCAGGTGGTGAATGCTGGCCAGCCAGTGATGCCCGAGTCCTGTGTGAATTAAAAGAACATTGAATGCTTATCCCCCTCTTCTGAGGATCCGTTTGATAAGTGTCTTCCCTTTGATCAAGTACTAATTCCCTCTGGAGAGCCAAAATGGTAATGTGGTGTAAATAATATGATCTACTGACAGCTCAATGAAACATAGCATCCATAAATTACATTATGCAGTGAAAGATTGCTGACTGAGATAACACATGGCTCTCGCAGAACAAACTATAGGTGAAAAGGGTGAGTGCCAGCATTATTTACAAAATAGAAGTCATTGGATGTCCACCATTTCCCACTGCCATCAACTCCTGCTCCAACATAATATTATCACCTGTCTAGAGAAAAGTCTAACCAGTTTTTGCAGACATTAGTGTTCAGATATCTCCATAAAACTTACCCCCTAATGAGATACCATTTGAACTGGGCAGTGTCTTCTGTGACAATTGGGCTGTTATTTTGATGCCATGTGCCCCCTTTGTCTGCATCCAATGGTTTCCTCAACTTGTTGGAATTCCACTGATCATTTTACAGCTACTCTTTGTGGCTGTATCTCCATCTTTGTCTCATTCTCATCCTCACTGGAGGAGTCAACCTGTGAAAACACTGAGCCTATTGCTACACCCACTGGTAGAAACACTACGGTGGTGGTAATCTCCATGTGAACAGCCACACAAGAACTTTGTCCTATTTCCAGAGCCACTAGTGGACCTGGGGGGCATCTATTATCCCTCCAAAACAATAGCATCATTTCTTGCTGATGCAGCATGCGGAGACCTTCACAGTATGACTGCCAGTGCTCTCCACACTTCAGCTGGCATTGAGCTGTGTCCTCATTTGAGGAGGCAGGACTTGGGCGCTCCATGAATCATTGCACTGTTAGTAAAATCAGGAAAGGTTGCAAAAATGTCTGCTAAATTGCCCTTCAACAACTTTAATTGCCTGCTGTTTGATGACCTGTCTACCATTGATCCATCCTCCCATCCACATATCCTGAAATTGGTTGGAGGTGGGAACATGCTAGTGAGCTAACCTGATGTGAATCACGCAGTTTTATCACACCCAACCTGCTACTGGCCCTGTCTCCATTCTCTCTGTTACAGAACTGGCAAAATTCTGCCCAATATTTTAGCCTGGTCTGTGCGCTCAAGTTTCTAGAATGGGACTTGAAATTGCTTCGTTCTGTCACAGAGACAGAAGTACTACCACTTAGTATTAAAATGACTACTGTCTAGAAGACCTGCAATGAAGAAGGCCAAATATCAAGGAACAAACAAGGTAATCTAGTCAATTAAAGGAGTTTGATTTTGTTTTATCAAATATGAAACAAACATGGGGCTGCATGATAGCATCATTGTGGTTAGCACTGCCAGGGACCTGGGTTTGATTCCATCCTCAGGTGACTGCCTGTGTAGAGTTTGTACATTTTCCCCGTGCCTGCGTGGGTTTCTTCCAGGTACTCTGGTTTCCTCCCAAAGTCCAAAGATGTGCAGGTTAGGTGGATTGGCCATGATAAATTACCCATGGTGTTCGGGGATATCTAGCTGAGGTGGGTTATAAGGGGATGGGTCTGGTTGGGATGCTCCAATGGTCAGTGTGGACTTGTTGGGCCAAAGGGCCTGTTTCCACACTGTAGGGATTCTATTAATAATAACAATGCAGCAGATTTGGAAGATGGTGCTCAGATGATGGTGCTGTTTTTAGTGCGGTGAATCTGTTTAGAACATGCTAGAAATGGTAGAGATGGTGCCTTAAATCGAGTGTGTAAAAATGATCTGGCCTGAAGAGAAGTGAGCATGACTGCACAGGGATTGTTGGCATTTACCAGTATAACTTCTGTAAATATTTGCAACTGAGAAGTGCAATAAAATAAGTAATAGAGAACAGCGAAATGACCTGAAATTAACAAAGTAAAAACATTGTAACCATGAAATTTGATAAGGTGCCATCCTAAAGAGTCTTTTTTCCCATAGCATTGATTGTTATTTTGAAAGACTTAAAAGGAGAAATTCTAACATTGTCAAAAAATGGCAGCTCCCAAAATTGTGAATTTCTTCCTTTCCTCCAATGCTTGCAATGTCTTTGATTAGCTCTTTCAGTGAGCTCATGTGAGTAAGTTAACATGGAAGCATTTATATATGTTTTGTTCGCATTAAAAGTAGCAGTAAATGTGAATATTCTTCAAACGCAAACTTGCTTTCTGTCAGATTTCACCTGAATTCAAAGACACAGAAGCTTCTCCTATGGGAAGCTTGCCCTTAAACGTAGTGTTGATGCGTGAAGTAAATAATATATTTTATTTTAATGTGAAATAAGTAGATGTAACTTCTGGATTTGTTATTGCTATTGATACAAGAGGCCGAATGTTCTGATTTGGCATGGGGACTCAAATCTTGGGGGTCGCAATGCCACCCATGTCTTCACCATGCACACCAGTATAACCACCAGAGAATGATACCCTGATTGGCAACCTCCAGTTCATAGTCCTATTAGAGCAGCAGGTAGGTTTCTAAGGCTAAAGGCCCAATCATAAGTGTCATACAGATGTACAACATGAAAACAGACCGTTTGGTCCAACTTGTTCATGCCAATCCCATTTGCCAGCATATGGCCCATGTCCCTCTAAACCCTTCCTATCCACGTACCCATCTGATTGCTTTTTAAATATTATCACTGTATCAGCAGCCACCACTTCCTCTGGCATCTCATTCCATACATGGACCACCATCTGCATGAAAAGGTTGCCCTTCAGGTCCCTTTTAAATCTTTACCATCTCACCTTCAACATATGCCTTCTAGTTTTGGACTCCCCTACCTTGGGCAAAAGTCCTTGGCTATTCACCGTATCCATGCCCCCCCATGATTTTATAAACCTTTATAAAGTCACCCCTCAACCTTTGACGCTCCAGGAAAAAAAAACAGCCTATTCAGTCTCTCCATATAGCTTAAACCCTCCAATCCTGACAATATCCTTGTAAATCTTAACTGAACGCTTTCAAGTTTAACAACATCTTTCCTATTGCAGTGAGACCAGAACTGAATGCAATATTCTAAAAGTGGCCTCACCAATGTCCTGAATAGTTGTAACATGACATCTTGATTCCTATTCTCAATGCACTGACCAATGAAATCAAGTGTACCAACCACCTTTTTCACTACCCTGTCCATCTGCGACTCCACTTTCAAGGAATTATGCACCTGCACCCCTGGGTCCCTTGGTTCAGTAACACTCTCCAGGGCCCACCATTAACTTTCTAAGTTCTGCTCTGCAAAAACAAAGTTGCAAAAGAGAGTAGGAACCGCAGATGCTGGAGAATCTGAGATAACAAGGTATAGAGGTGGATGAACACAGGAGGCCAAGCAGCATCAGAGGAGCAGGAAGGCTGACGTTTTGGGCGTAGACCCTTCTTTCTAAAAAGGTTCTGAGGAAGAGTCACCGGACCTGAAACATTCACTATTCTTTCCTTCACAGCTGCTGCCAGACCTGCTGCGCTTTTCAGCAGTTTCTGTTTTATACTTTGAGGTAACCTTATTTGCTGTTCACAACTCCACCAATTTTGGTGTCATCTGCAAAAACTTACTAACTGTACCTCCTATATTTAAATCCAAATAATTTGAATGAATGATGAAAAGCAGTTGACTCAGCACTGAGAGATGGTAAGAACTGCCGTTGCTAGCGTCAGAGATAACACAGTGTGGAGCTGGAGGAACACAGCAGGCCACTCAGCACTGATCCTTGTGACACAACACTGGTCACAAGCCTCTAGTCCAAAAAACAACCTTGTACCACCATACTCTATCTCTTATCTTCAAGCCAATTTTGTGTCAGGTTGGCTTGCTCCAACAGAATTCCGTGCGATTTCACCTGCTAACCAGTCTACCAACAAACAACAGGATACAAAGCAATATTCGGTTGATGTTGTAAGGTGAATTCTCAGTGCAGCTCATCTTGCTGAAAAACACATCTGGTAGATTTGCGGCCACCATTCTGCTTTCTGCTAGACATGCACAGGACTTGCTTGGTCTAGTGAGGTAGCAAAAAGCCACCTTGTGGTCAAACAAGAAGAGGGTGTTGTCTTAAAGAAAATATAGTTTCTCCCATGATATCAGCTGGTAAATCTACACCGATTTGAGAGAGATTGTTACAGAGGATCTGGGGGAGACCTTAATGTTAGGTCTTACTCTCTTTGTCCACAGGTTTCTGCCAACATTCATGAGCGATCACCATATTGGGTTGTGCTTAATGCACTCTTCACATTAGCCCCTTCAGGCTCTTAGACACTTGTATACCATCTCCCCCCCAGCTTTTCCGAAATGTTATGTCTAAGTGTATATAATTAGATTTACCACTACCCCGTCTCTCCTCTAGTCTCTGACTTCATACATTCAGGCTGTCTGGAAGCTTCATTTGGACTGAATACCTTCATGCTGTTCATGGAAGAATGTTTGGTTTGAAGACTGTTGAGTTTGATTCTGTTCTTGATAGTGTAAGGTGTGTAAGTCAATTGCATTATAACATTTCTCATTGTGCCCATTCCAGTCAAGGATGTGATGGAATGAGGTCCCAGTGGTCCATTTGCTAACTTCATCTGTGTGAACAATATATGATCACTGCTGATTTCAGTGCCTTCAATATCTGTACCCTTCCTGTTAAGGTCCATGTATCCATATCAATTCTCTTTAGCCCAAATGTAATCAACCACTTTCCAGTGGATATCCATTGTAGTATGTGACATATGGCTCATAGCAGGACTCTCCCTTATATGCTCCCTCATAGTGCCATCAGTGTAATTGTGTGGTCAACTTCTTTGGTAGGATCAAAAGCTGAGCTTTCTACCAGCTAGCATTTATGATGATGATAAATCACACTGGAGTGGAGTTAACGAGTGTTGCAATGCTTTATAAACAAAAGGTCAGAAATTAGACAACACCAGGTTATAATCCAACAGGTTGATTTGAAATTACAAGCTTTCAGAACATAGCGCGTTTGCCAGGTTGGGGGATATGCTCTAAAAGCTTGTGATTTCAAATAAACCAGTTGGACAATAGCCTGGTGTCATCTGATTTCTGAACTTCTCCACCCCAGTCCAACATCAGCACCTCCACATCATATAAACATCAGCGCTTTTCTTCAAAAGACTCAAGACTGTCCAGAATCCATACCTGGCTTTCCTAGTTGACTGTGGATACCTTGGCAAGCTTGTGACATGTTGAAGTCCAGAAATTGGTTGAAATGCTTGTTAGCAAAACTTCAGTTCATTTTCTGACAAATCGCATCAGGGATCCCATGTATTGCAAGAATTTCATACAAAACCCCTGATAATTGAATCCATGCAGTAGTAAACTTTTTACCTCTACCTCTCAAAAAAATAATCTAAACAAAAACCATCAAAAATGAATAACATTTTTTCCCATGAGCAGATGGGAAATTGATCAGTGTCAGAAGTTCACACTTCTCAGTCTGTAAAGAGCACAAATTTCACTGTTGGTTTCAACCTTCAATATCTTTCGATATCTGTGGCCGCCATACTGATGACTGAGATAATGGGAACTGCAGATGCTGGAGAACCAAGGTAACAAAGTGTGAAGCTGGATGAAGCTGGATGTATTCATCCAGCTTCACACTTTGTTATACTGATGACTAAATTCTGGCTCTGCACTTGGTGGTCCCCAATTGTTCCAGATGAATAATGTCTAGGGTATCTTGGCACAGTGAAGCTGGAATAACCAGCTTTCCGTCACACACCAATTGAGTCTTCTATATTTCTGAAATTCTTTTGGTACTCAAACAAGTACCATGTGGTGTATGAATCCTTGTAGACCTTAAGAATGTTGAACATAGACTGTTGAAAAACCTGGAACTTAGGCAATCCCAAGTGACAGCTGTTGAAGTGAAATTTCTCAAATTGGGTTTTCAATGCAGCAGGCAATCTTTTTGCCCGTCTGATGGCACCTGCCAGAATCCACAGTTGAATCAAATTTAATAAAAGCTCTATTTTTAGGCAATTTGGCTAAATGCTTAATAATTATAAATAAAATGGATTTCTCTCACAATCACCCTGTTAAGCTGTACGAGATTGACACAAATTTAGGTAGATCCTTCAGGCTTTGGTAGCTGAAGTATGCCCAAAAATCTTCGTTGGTTTTGTCACCAGGGACATGACACCCATGTCTGTCATCTCCTCAAGTTGTTCCTCAACTGTGTCCTTATAGATCATAGAACCTTACTGAGTCTGGAGACCCATCGTGGTTTAGCACCTCCTTTTAGTTTAATGCTGTTTTCAGTATTGAGCTTCCCATCCTGTAAACAATTTTGGGTACTCCTGTTCAAAGGAGGTCTTTAATCTTTTATTACTCGATCTCTTTGACCTTTTAAAAGGTCGTGTTACTGCATGTGGATGTTACAGCATGCATTCATACTCAGGACTGAAAATTCTTGATTGTGAATAATGCATAAATTGTTGCTGCAGAATTGCTTATAGCACAGCATTAATCTTAAAAGCGATACCTCATGCAGCCTGATTACAAAGTGTGGAGCTGGATGAACACGCAGGACAAGCAGCATCTTAGGACCACAAAAGCTGACATTTCGGTCTAGGCCCAAAACGTCAGCTTTTGTGCTCCTAAGATGCTGCTTGGCCTGCTGTGTTCATCCAGCTCCACACCTTTCTATCTCGGATTCTCCAGCATCTGCAGTTCCCATTATCTCTGATACAATTTTAACATCATGCACCCTGTTGTGTTTCTTCAAACAGGGTAGATACTCTGATAATATAGTGACAGTCACCCTTATGTGAAACTTAAAATTAACAAAATGCCCATTGACTTAAATGTCTTCTTTCAAAAAAGCTAGGCCACATTTTCCCCTTTGGATTGATTCATGTTATCTCAAATCTTTTGTTTCATTCATAGTCTGAATGATTTTTACTAGGTCAAATCTTCTTTTGACAATAGTAAATCTGACAAAGTGCATCATCAATTCCAACAATGACCCTATGCTTTATGAATTTTAACTTCAAAGTACTGTGGTTGAATTTTTTCATTTATTTATCTCGACCATTAATAAAATTATTTATGCATTTGCCCCGATGCTGAACTCTTCTATTAACTCTTGACTTTTCACAATTGTATTTGTTCAGCATTTAAATTAATTACCAAAGGTTTGCAAAATTGTTTCCTTCAAGCTGTCTAATTTTGTATTTTATTTGGGCCCATTTATGGAATTAAGTCTACCTGTCAATATTATTTCTGCCACTTGCTATCCTTGTACGTTCTTGTTTAAATTCTGCAGTTTAGCATTGCTGCTACTTTGTAGTGCTATGCTGGAGGGTTTTCCTGCTCTTTTACAGTCAAAATGGTGGAGTCCATGTTCTGAAATTAAAATGGAGAGTTTCTTATTTTTACAAGCAACATGGATGATTCCAATCTATTTGTGGTTTTTCGAGATGAATCCTGCTAATCACAGCCTTACTAAATGATTCCCATTTTGTTAACAGCTGTACTGAGTGAATCCTAATGCCAGCAGCTTTAATAAATGATTCCTATTCTCTTAACAGCTTTACTGAATTAATCCTGTTTTTCATAGCTCTATAAAATGAATCCTGCTCCTTTAGTGGATTTCTCTAAATGATCCTTGCTGTGAGGTGTTACAAACAATTTCTGTTGCTCCACAGTTTTTTGCCCACTGTTCCTTTCTGCAGTTTGAGTAAATGCTTCTTTCCTTTACCCAGTTTTAAACCTCACACCTTTTCCGAGGCCTCCATTTCTTCTACTTCCCTTCTTCCATCAAACTTTGCCAATTTAGATGACGGATTTCCCCCTTTAATCACTTTAATTCTGACTTCACCATTTTCAGATTTTGAAATGTTCCAGTGGCCTCTGACTTCTTTTAATGTAACTGTCCCTCATGGTGCCTGCTTGCTTATGGCATCAATCTTACCCCCCATTGGGCATCTCATAGTAATTTTTTCTTACCGTTAACTGTAGGTTCTATGTTATAGAATAGAATGGGTCTAGCAGAATCTTCCTTGAAGTTCTCTTCTGTAGGGTTCTGAAACATTCAGCTTTTTCAACTGCTGACTATCTCCTCAAGCAACCTTCTTAAAGCTAAATTGAAAGGATCTTCATATCTCTACAACAGCCTGTCTTTGGTATATGGGAGCTAGATGGAGTGCTTACTGTTTGCCAGCTTGTTGTAAACTAGATTCTCACCACACCCCATCACATAGGAATACATATGGGCCATGCAGCCCCTTGAAACTGTGCCACAATGGACTTCCCTGGTAGATCCGACAAGCGCTTCTTGGTTTAGAGTGGTAAGGGAGAATCATTTGACAAGTTTATGAGAAGAGGCACTTGTCTTCACAAGGTGTAGTTTATTGCCTGACAGAAACTAGGTACAAGTTGCATTTGTATGAAAGACATCATTATTGAGATTCTGAGGTAGTCCTGAAGGCTAGATTTTCCATCTGTTGAGATCCAAAATTATTCTCCTTTTGGGGTGATGTGACATCATTATGTTAGGTAGTACTTAAGTGTTAACCCTTCCAATCCCCTAGACCCTTGCAAAACAGCTGACGGCTCCAAAGGAGAGATTGGTGTTCCCCTCTACCGAATTTGTTCAGGAATAGGCCAGTGGCTTTTCATTATAGTGAAACTTTTCATTGAGGTATGGAGCCTCGGGCTTTAATGGCTTGCTAGTGGGAGCACACATCCAGTGAGTTAGTGGCTTTGGTACTCATTGGCAGACAAGGGATCACTATGATGGTGATAAAATATCATCACTGCTGAAAACAGTGGGTAGGGCTGGATTTAATGTTGTCTGAGCCATTGTTTATTGCACATGTGTGTCAGGATGTTCTTCCCTGCTGTGGACAAGGGGAGAAATTTAATAAATTATCATGTTCTCCTGTAATTGTCATACCACATTATCATTGTCCCTATGCTATTTTCCTCAGAATAAGCAGCGCAGATGATAGCCTGGGCCCTTGCAAAGTTATTTGAGGAATTTTATTCAGATCCTACAGGATCAATATGCAGCCAGCACAAATGAGCAATTAAACTTGGCAAAGTAGGCACAAAGTGTGAGGTCAATATTCCCTCCATGCAGCTTCTGGGTGGTTGGAGTTGGTGGAATATGCTGACTGTCCATTGAATAATGTTGATGAAAATCTTATTCACTTTGAGAGTCAAACCTCAGTGATGTAGGACCAACAGAATGTGGGAGAAAAAAATAAACCTCAGGGGACAGTTATTGGCTCCACGTTGCCATAATATTTAATTGTCCAACTTACCTTTGAGTATGCAAAACCGTTTGTCAGTTGGGGAGAATGGGGAAGGTCTATCCTAGGAAAGGAGCGGGCTAGTAAAGCAGTGGTTCAACACAGTAGGGCAAGCAGCATCAGAGGAGCAGAAAGGCTGACGTGTCGGGCCTAAACCCTTCTTCAGAAATGGGGGAGGGAAGGGGGTTCTGAAATAAACAGGGAGAGAGGGAGAGGCAGATTGAAGATGGATAGAGGAGAAGACTGGTGGAGAGGAGGCAGACTGGTCAAAGAGGCGGGGATGGAGCCGGTAAAGGTGAGTATAGGTGGGGAGGCAGAGAGGACAGACAGGTCAAGGGGGTGGAATGAGGTTAGTAGGTAGGAGATGGTGGTTGGGCTTGAGGTGGGAGGAGGGGATTGGTGAGAGGAAGGACATGTTAGGGAGGCAGGGACGAGCTGGGCTGGTTTTGGGATGCGGTGGGGGAGGGGAGATTTTGAAGCTGGTGAAGTACCCGCATGGGCCCAAGCCAAGCCTACCTCTTTGTAGGTTTCATGTAACAAATCCTCTTCCGTACGTACAATGACCCTAAGCCCCACCTCTTCCTCTGTTACATTGATGACTGTGTCAGCGCCGCCTCATGCTCCCACGAGGAGCTCAAACAGTTCATCCATTTCACCAACACCTTCTACCCCAACATTAAGCTCACCTGGACCATCTGTAAGACCTCTCTCTCCTTCCTGGACCTCTCTGTCTCCATCTCCTTCAACCACCTAGAAACCGATATCGCTTTCAAGCCCACCAATTCCCACTGCAACCAAGTATACATCTCCTCTCACCCACCTTCGTGCAAAAATGCGATCGCCTATTCCCAATTCCTTCGTCTCTGCCACATCTGCTCCCGAGATGATGCATTCTACTCACGCACATCTCAGTTGTCCTTGTTTTTCAAGGACCGCAACTTACCCCTGTCTCAGTGGTAGAGAACGCCCTGGGTCATGTCTCCAGCGTTTCCCACAACTCATCCCTCACACACTCTTCCAGCAATAACAACCAAAACAGAATCCCTGTCATCCTCATGTACCACCCCACCAGCCTCCGGATCCATTGCATCATCCACCGACACTTCCGCCATCTGCAATCTGACCCCACCACCAAAGACATTTTTCCCTCCCCACCCTTATCTGCTTCCTGGAGGGACCACTCTCTCCGTGACTCCCTTGTCTGCTCCACACTCCTCTCCAACCCCACCACACCCGGCACTTTCCCCTGCAACTGCAGGAAGTGCTACACCTACCCCTACACTTTCCCCCTCACCTCCATCCCAGGCCCCAAGAAGACTTTGCACATCAAACAGATGTTCACCTGCACATCTGCTAATGTGGTATACTGTATCCGCTGTTCCGTTGTGGCCTCCTCTACATCAGGGAAACCAAGCCAAGGCTTGGGGACCACTTTGCAGAACACCTACGCTTGGTTCGCACTAAAAAACTGCACCCCCCAGAACCATTTCAACTCCCCTCCCATTCGTCAGATGACCTGTCCATCCTGGGCCTCCTGCAGTGCCACAACGATGCTACCTGAAGGTTACAGGAACAGCATTTCATATTCCGCTTGGAAACCCTGCAGCCGAATGGTATCAATGTGAATTTCACAAGCTTCAAAATCTCCCCTCCCAAAACCCCTACTGCATCCCAATACCAGCCCAGCTCGTCCCTGCCTCCCAAACCTGTCCTTCCTCTCACCTATCCCCTTCTCTCACCTCAAGCCGCACCCCCATCTCCTACCTACTAATCTCATCCTGCCCCTTTGACCTGTCCGTCCTCCCTGGACTGACCTATCTCCTCCCTACCTCCCCACCTACACTCACCTTTACTGGCTCCACCCCAGCATCTTTGACCGGTCTGTCTCCTCTCCAGCTATCTTCTCCTCTATCCATCTTCTATCTGCCTCCCCCCCCTCCCTATTTATTTTAGAACCCCCTCACCTCCCCCACTGCTGACGAACGGTCTAGGCCTGAAACATCAGCCTTCCTGCTCTTCTGATGCTGCTTGGCCTGCTGTGTTCATCCAGCTCTACCCCTAATTATCTCAGATTCTCCAGCATCTGCAGTTCCTACTATCTCTAAAGCAGTGGTACATGTCTTTTTGTGGAGCTCAGGGATTACCACAGCTTTTCTTGACAACACAAAATGAAAGAGAAATTTGCCTTTGGGTTCCACTTTGGCTGAACTGTGCATAGGCATGGGCTGGATCTTTCATCAATGCAATTGGAGGGCTTACTGGCTGTTCCAAAACTATGCTGGGAAAGATTTATTAGCTGGATTCCAAAATAATAATAGCAGACTCAAACTATGAAGTATGCTCTTGACATTATTGCCCGAGCAAGTTGTTTTAAGGCTGAAAAGTTGAATTTCTATAATACCAAAACCCAACAACTAACAGAAGCTTTGGCTTTTAAAGGCTATGTTTGAGGTAAATATGATCAAAAATTTAAATACAACGTATAGTCCTTGTGAAGTTTATAATTTGATATTGAGAGTAAATCTGGTCTAGTATCGCAACGTTAATTTGACATTTATATATATACTCATTGTCATTGTTTAGGTTACTGGACCAGATGAAATATTTTTTCTTGCATTATTTTATTCCATGAGTTTTAATGAATCTCACATTAGCATAAACAATCCCTGTTATGAGTCACACTGGCTCAGAGCACCACACTGAGATTTTACTTCCCATGTTACCATGACAATACAGCTCCCATGTGCAGAACAATGGATAAGTGCATTGCTTCAACATCACAAAAGTTCTTCAGATTTATAATTTGCACAATCCCCAAAATATAATTATAAATCCAATTTTTAAAAAATCAAAAATAAAAACGCTAATCAATTATCAAACTGCACAATAAGCTTCTGTTGGAATTACCATTCTTTCTGCGAAAGCTGATATCAAATCACATTTGAAACTTCGCTTGTCTTGTCTACTCACTGCATTTATGTAATATTCCAAATACCCTTGAATGTTAAAATGGTGACAGTATGACCTTCCCCACCCTAAAGTAGTGAGAATAATCACAAGCATCATGACATGGCAAGAATTCAAAATCAGATTCTTGCCATTGAATTAAACTGATGCAATTAAGTGCTTCCTCCTTAGATGGTAAAATGGAAGTCTTGCATCAAGTGTCAAAAAGCCTATTTGCATGCAATTAAATCTAATTAATTATGCAACTCACCATATTAGCACTTCCGTTTCTCAATTAACTACTCTTCCACAGAGAAACTCAATGCTTCAAGAACTCAATGGTACAAAACAAGCGGTACCTGTTGCGTGTGCTCCTCTCTCTCGAGCTTGAGTGAGTTCACAGCTGTTCTAGTGATTTTCCTTCCTTTTACTTTTGATGGAACCGCTACAACTTCAGCAGGTACCTGCATGCTGAATGGGCATGATGTGTCCCAGGACTCCCCTTTCACACAGCTCACCAATGGTGATATATCTGCCTTGGAACATCAGGTTGCTTGTTATTGAGCAGCCTCAAAGGAGTCCAGATGCTGAAGGTTGGTCACCTGGGGTCTTGTTGTCAACTTATTCCAGGGACTGGGAGGACCACAAGCAATTGGAGTGTCTAGGAATTAAACTATAGTCAATTGGCAGGGGTGTCCCTAATCTGCAGGCTTTTCTTGTATCTATTCACTGCATCAACAAGTCTGGAGATTAGCCTCATTGTATTCAGTTACCAAGGGAATGGACATTGTTACAGAAGTGTTTGCATGATCTGAAAGCGGGTCTTAAAGTAAATCATGGTCATTCTGGCCACAATATGGGAAGGGTGTAGGGCCAGCAAGGGCATTGGATGCAGAGAACCATGGGTTCCAGATGTAAAGGAGGCAAATCAATAGCAGAATGGCTCACTTGTGAATAACAGAGCTATTAGCACTGTTGGTCACATGGGTATCAGGGATCACTTCGTGGGATCATCATTTACTGGGATCAGTATCCAGTGATGATCAACTGAAAGCTGCTCCCATGATGGCTGCAGCAAAGTGCAGGCCACTTAAAAGTTGCCATGTGACCCATTTTAGTATCAGGCTATTGCAGCAGAAGCAGCAGCATTGCTAAAAAGTCCCAGGTTATTGCCACAGATGTTCCTCCACCTTCTTACTATTTCCCCACAGCCATTTAGAAGAAGTCTTCAAGCATGCTCTACTTTCTTCAAATGTTGAGTGTAAAGAGCCCCCAGTATGGAAGAAGCAACTGGTGTGTTCATTTCCCAGCTTTCTGCACTTCAAGAATTTCAAAATTGTTTGATTTTGTTCCCTTAAACCCAGTTTTGCAATTGTCTCAGTTGCAAGTGCAGAATAGTAATAGATCATGCAGTACTAAGAAATTGACGTAAAGAAAATTCTTTTATTCAGGGAATTATGGTAGTTACATTTTCAATGGTCTCACCAAACGTTAACCTTTTGGAATTAATACCCTGTACTCCTATACCAAAATTGTTTTTGCTATTCCTTTATTTGGAGAATTATGGTAACTGAATTTTAATTAGCCAAATCAACTCAAGAGGTCATGATGATCATTTTGATGCATCACACTCCACATTAAAAAGCTCCAGTAGGGCTCAAATTAAAGCATATCTCTAACAAACACAAACACACAACCTGTCCATTCATAATAGAAGTGGAATCTCTCTTACCTTTCTCACTTGCCTGCTTAAATTTAGAAAAGAACAGCTGCTGACCCGAAATGTCAGCTTTCCTGTTTCTCTGATGCTGCCTGGCCTGCTGTATTCCTCCAGTTCCACACTGTCTTATCTATTTATAGCCAAGGGAAATCTACCCGTTCTTCTGGTAGTGGTGTTTATTTGAAGAAACCAGCACCGAAGATAGCAGAGACCAGCTTTGGTAAGCACACCATGAATAGTTATCTAAGATGCAGCAGGAGTTGTGCTATGCAGAAGATATGCCGATAGTCCATTGTGCCCTAGAAGCCAAAGATAACCTTATAGCTACTCACTTCTGAACTGGTAGAGACGTTCTATTTGGTGGTTACAATTTCATTTGTGCAATTTTCAGCCAACCTGTGCGGTACTCCACATTTCCTATTGTTTTACTTCTTGTTCATTTCTCTCATCAATAACATGTTTGGTTCTTCTTTCAATTGTGGATCACGTATCCTCGCATCTGTGAAAATTAAAGTGCTGACAATAACCATGTCCTATACCATTGTCACTGATAAAGTAACCGTGATACAGTATTGCACTGCTTTGTATTTGCACTTAAATGACGATTGGGTCAGACTTCTGAGTCATTTAAGAAAGTCTACTCCTTTATTAGAACAAGCAAGTCATCATTTCTTCTGAAATTACTCCTTTTGAGCATTTCTCTGTCACTATACCTTTAAGAAGTTAGGGTATGACAAACCTACACTGCACCCTTGCTGGGTTTTAGCTTTCCCTACGACAGCACTTGCACTGCAAAGGGTTTTAATTTGTGCACTGGTTTGTCTAGATTGTTGCAGAATGAGGGAAACTTAACACATGAGTGCACATTGGCCTTCTCAGAGCCTTAAATGCTATAGTATTCCTTTGAGAAACCCACACGCAGGACAAAACTTACCCTCTTGAAATGTAGTGATGCATCACAGATGCCAAGAACCCTCCCATAAGGAGCATGTGAGGGTGCATGGTCTGGACATCCCAGGCTCATACTCTTCCCTTTGTCTTTGGCCTTAGTGTTTCTAACATTCATCGGTAGCACCCTGTCTGCAATCCCCAACTTATAGATCTGTCATTCCCTGATTGCTGAGGATCTCTGCTGGCAATCACTTTGATAAAAGCAATGTTACATATGCTTTAGATGGTTGAAGATATTTCATGTCTTTTTTTTTACTTTACCCAGTCCTTTTGCGATAATAAGACTACTGCAGATATTGTAGCAGAGAAATGAATATTTATTGACTGAAGTGCTGACTTTACATAGTATTTGAACACTATTCCACTGATACTCTGTCAGAATCATCTCATTCCCCCCGCTGCATTCAGTTGCAGGTCTAAAATCTGTAAAACAGGTGGAGGGACCCTGACGCAAGAGACAACCTGGTAACGTTGATGACAGCTAGTTGTTCCCTGGTGCGTTTCAGCCCGGAAGGCCCTGATCTGCTGAAAGCCCAGATGCAGCTTGCCCTCCTTTGCGTGACTTACTGAAGGCTTTGGTTCACAGGCCGGGGTTAGTGGAGGACGAGGGTACCTCTGACATGTCCAGCGTAGCAGCTGCCAGGGTCCCTGCATATCACGCCACCTGCATTTGCTGTTTGCTGTCACCAATCTGTCTCCTTGAGAGGAAGGGGTACCTAGAGAGGAATTAAGGTCCTTCACCTCCCTCTTGCCTTCACATTAAACATAAGCATCAAAGGTAACGTAATGGAGTGTAGGTCAGAACGCAGATCTGATAGCCGTTGAGTGATCTGTGGACTTGGGTCTCTTCTTTCATAGCATGATGGTTTCACTAGCTAGGACAACATTTATGGCCAGTTCCAAATTGCCCAGAGGACAGTTAAGAGTTTGGAGACAAATGTAGGCCAGACTATGTAGGGGTTGGCAGTTTCCTTTCCTAAACCACATTACTGATTAGGTTTGTCCTGAGCATTGACAATGGATTTATGGTCATCATTAGATTCTAAATTCCAGATTTGCATTGCATTCAAATTCCACCATCTGCTGTGGTAGGATTCGAACCAGGTACCCAGAATTTTAGCTAGGTTTCTGTATTAACAGCCCAGCAATAATACTAGGCCATCACCTTCCCCACCTTTTCCATGGAGACAAGCAGGTTCTTGCATCCTGGAGCCTCACGTTAGTGAGAATGTGAAAGGACTCCTCCATCTTTTGTTCCAGCTTATTGATGGAATCTGGCCCAACTGCCTGATGTTAGCAGGACAGTCTCTGCAGGTTAACCATGATATTTATGACTGAGTACAGAGGAATGTTTTCCACATGGTACCTGGTTGCCAGCACACAGACACACAGGCGTTAGAGACCTCACTCCCACTGATTTTGAGCCTGGTAGTGATAATGTGTTTACCAGACAGTGCGGTCTTATCTAGATACAGTATCCACCGAGATGAAAGTTTCTGAGTTGGTGGATGGTCCAAGAAAGCTCCTTGCCAGTGAATCCTCAGAGGGTTCACACTTTTCCACCTGAGAAGTGGCGCTGATGAGGAGGGCTATCAGGCAAGGTTAGAGTGAGTGATGACCCGATGAGTGGTGAAAGCAGAGAGAAGGTGGTGTTACTTAACGTTTTCAAGTGTAGGAGAGCACTGATTTTCTTGAAGCACTGTGCTTATCTCTTTTCATTGAAGCCACTGCACTGATCCTTGCTGTGATCTCTGCCCAGGTTGAACAGTGGGTTGAGATGTCCTTAATATGCAGTCAGCTGGGAAGAAGCTGACTGTTTTTTAGTGAGCACATCCAACACTGCCTGGTGAGCTTTCTTCCTCAATCATAGAGGGAATTGGACCTTCTTCAAAGCCATGTGTTCATTTGGAGATGACTATCACAGAATGATGACATGTTCCTAACTTGCAGCAACCTCAATGATGTCTAGTTGGTTTGTCTATTTCGCAATGGAACCTTCAAACTTGGAAGGTCCCACCAGTGATGAGAACTTTTCGCTCACTTTGCATTCAATTCGCCAAGTAAACAGCGCGCCATTTCACTTGCATAGATGATGAGCTGAGTAATATATGAATGGGCAAGATAACACATTTGGAGCCATGGCAGATCATGTATCATCCAACATGCTTGCCATGGAACTTTAACTTCAAATGGGACATCAGCCCTATGTCACCCAAACATGCCTTGGAGAGACGCCTCAGAATGGTTCACATGCTACAAATGACTTTGAAGTGGAGTGGCTTTGTGAATGAAAATTGAAGCCAACATGAAATTAATTTATTTAAAGCTAGATATATATCTGTATGTAGATAGATACATTGGTTAAATGACTGATAGAGAGACTTTTTTTATTTTATTTAGAATCCCTACAGTGTGGAAACAGACCCTTCAGCCCAACAAGTCCACACTGAACCTTGGAATATCCCACCCAAACCCATCCCCCATAACCCACCTAATCTACACCTCCCTGAACACTACAGGCAATTTAGCATGGCCAATCCACCTAGTTTGCACCTCTTCACACTGTGGGAGGAAACCGGAGCACCTGGAGGAAGCCCACACAGACACGGGAAGAATGTGCAAACTCACACAGACAGTCACCTGAGGCTGGAATTGAACCCAGGTCCCTGGTGCTGTGAGGCTGTAGTGCTAACCACTGAGCCACCGTGCTACCCCTAGGTGCATAGATTGAGAGCTAAACAAATAATTAGTTGTAGAAGTCTGCCATTGTACAATTATAGAATCATGGAAAGGTACAGGAAAAAGGCCATTCTCCCAATTGTGTCTGTGCTGACCTCCGAAAGAGCAATCCAGTTTTGTTATCCTGCCTTTTCTAATTTCTGTATAAACTTTTCCACTCAAGAGTATTTATCCAATTTCGCTTTGAAACTTTACCATTGAATTTGTTTCAACTACTCTTTCAGGCAATCTAGCCTAGGTTGTAATAATTTATTGCAGAAAAAATCATTTTCATCTCACCCATTATTCTTCTGTCAGTTATCTTAAACCTGTGTCTCCCAATTGCTGATATTCCTGCCAATAGAAACTATTTTGTTGAATCCTGCTAACATTTTACAACTCTGGCAAATTCCCGCCACAGCAGATGAGACATTCTAAGTCAAACAACTCACAACATTTCAAACAAAAGGTCAATTTGCCCTTGTCTCCCGGTGTTAATGGATCCTTCAAAAAATTAAGGATTTGGGTATAGATTCCAATCTTTGGCAAAAACTTGTCACATCTTTCTTGGGCCATATTTAATCTGCTAAGCAGGTTTCTTGAAGTTGGCTCATTTGTCTTTGTGGTGTATTGTTTATAGACATGCAGATTAACTAACAAGAGGTGCAAACATTCATACATTCCCACCTTCAGTGACAGAAGTAATGAATATACAAGCTTCGTTGCATACCTAAATTTTATAAAGAAAAAATACTTGTAATATTACAAAGGGTCAGCAAAATATTAAACACATGAAGGGGGCCTTGGGCCCAAAACAGATTGAAAATCCTTGGCCTAGTAAACAATTTGGGGCCTGATCCCTTCTCTACAAATATACTGCATAGCTGAATCCTGCTGGTTCACCATAGCTGAGGGTCCAGGAAGTGGATGAGTTCATTCTGCCTCCTTATAATAAATCATATCCTAAACACAGACAAAACTGCCATCTCTTACTTCATTTGCAGGAAATTCCCGATTGGTGCATTTATTCAGGGCAGAGACCTGACTGTATTAATTCCCTCCCCATTTCTTTTCCGGCTTGTCTGAGCCAGATACAATTGGGCTGTCAGTCTGCTCGAAGTCCTGAAGAAATTGAGAACCTAAACTTCTACAGGATTATCACATAAATTTTTATTGTCTGCCTTACAGTTTCTCTGTTTGATTGATAGATATGCCTATTCTTTCATGTGTTGCATAATTGTTACACTGCAGTTTTATGTATGTTTATTTACTGATTTTGTCTTCAGGAAAATGTTAAAAATTAATATCTGTTTTCCAATTAATTTAACTCACCAAACTTAACAGACCATTTACTTGTTATCAAGTGGAGCACTGTAGACTCATAGGGACACTAAGTCCTGTTATAGCCTGCAGGATCTTAACCTTGTAGGAGTTTTTAAAAATCTATTTATGTGGTTGAGTAATTAAAGACTAAATAGAAAAAAAATTATCCAATAATATTTTATTGCTTTTATTTCATTAGCAAAAAAATTCTCCAGCTAGAGTTGATGTTTGGAAGTTAATCTTGACAGACATGTATGTGGCATGGAGGGATGGTGGTAGATTTGTTGTTCTGTTGGTGGGCTTTGCCATGGCTCTCCAACTCAAACGTGGCATTCACATCCCACGTGAAGGCTTGCTGACCACTTAGATTGTGCTGGCCTGATGACAACCTGCACCTTGCGAATGAAGGGTTTGCATTTAAAGAGGTGACTTTACAGATTGGGGTAGGAGTAGGTATTGTTGTAAAGGTGAGATCACCTGCCGAAAATCTTGCTCATTAAATCAAGGAAAATGAAAAGTTCATGTGGTAAGGTTGCATCCCATTTCTCTGACTCTTCCCAGGAGGTTATGCTGGGAGTGGGGATAGCCCAAGGTTGAAATGTTCCTCTACGTAGAGGCCAGCCAGCAAAATGAATTAAGTTTGAAGTGAAAAAGGGTGTAAGCAGCAGAGGAACATGTGCCCAGGGCTTGGATACAAATCTAATAGGAAAGTCAGAGATAGTAGGAACTGCCGATGCTGGAGAATCTGAGATAACCCGGTGTGAAGCTGGATGAACACAGCAGGCCAAGCAGCATCAGCGGAGCAGGAAAGTTTCGGGTTTCAGGTCGAGACCCGACTTCAGAAGCAGGGTCTTGACCTGAAACGTCAAACTTTCCTGTTCCTCTGATGCAGCTTGGCCTGCTGTGTTCATCCACCTTCACATTGTGTTATCTCATGTAGGAAAGTCATCTTTCTTTGTATCAGAGATAATGGGAACTGCAGATGCTGGAGAATTCCAAGATAATAAAATGTGAGGCTGGATGAACACAGCAGGCCAAGCAGCATCTCAGGAGCACAAAAGCTGACGTTTCGGGCCTAGACCCTTCATCAGAGAGGGGGATGGGGAGAGGGAGCTGGAATAAATAGGGAGAGAGGGGGAGGCGGACCGAAGATGGAGAGTAAAGAAGATAGGTGGAGAGAGTGTAGGTGGGGAGGTAGGGAGGGGATAGGTCAGTCCAGGAAAGACAGGCAGGTCAAGGAGGTGGGATGAGGTTAGTAGGTAGCTGGGGGTGCGGCTTGGTGTGGGAGGAAGGGATGGGTGAGAGGAAGAACCGTTTAGGGAGGCAGAGACAGGTTGGACTGGTTTTGGGATGCAGTGGGTGGGGGGGAAGAGCTGGGCTGGTTGTGTGGTGCAGTGGGGGGAGGGGACGAACTGGGCTGGTTTAGGGATGCAGTAGGGGAAGGGGAGATTTTGAAACTGGTGAAGTCCACATTGATACCATATGGCTGCAGGGTTCCCAGGCGGAATATGAGTTGCTGTTCCTGCAACCTTCGGGTGGCATCATTGTGGCACTGCAGGAGGCCCATGATGGACATGTCATCTAGAGAAT
Organism: Stegostoma tigrinum; assembly: GCF_030684315.1. Lineage (NCBI taxonomy): Eukaryota > Metazoa > Chordata > Chondrichthyes > Orectolobiformes > Stegostomatidae > Stegostoma > Stegostoma tigrinum. The sequence continues at coordinate 105,076,312 of NC_081355.1, forward strand.
GGGAGGGGGAGTGGAAATGGTTTGCGACTGGGAGGTGCAGTTGTTTATTGCGAACTGAGCGGAGGTGTTCTGCAAAGCGGTCTCCAAGCCTTCGCTTGGTTTCCCCAATGTAGAGGAAGCCGCACCGGGTACAGTGGATGCAGTAAACCACATTGGCAGATGTGCAGGTGAACCTCTGCTTAATGTGGAATGTCATCTTGGGGACTGCGATAGGGGTGAGGGAGAAGGTGTGGGGACAAGTGTAGTATTTCCTGCGGTTGCAGGGGAAGGTGCCGGGTGTGGTGGGGTTGGAGGGCAGTGTGGAGCGAACAAGGGAGTCACGGAGAGAGTGGTCTCTCCGGAAAGCAGACAGGGGAGGGGATGGAAAAATGTCTTGGGTGGTTGGGTCGGATTGTAAATGGCGGAAGTGTCGGAGGATGATGCGTTGTATCCGGAGGTTGGTAGAGTGGTGTGTGAGAACGAGGGGGATCCTCTTAGGGCGGTTGTGGCGGGGGCGGGGTGTGAGGGATGTGTTGCGGGAAATACGGGAGACGCGGTCAAGGGCGTTCTCGATCACTGTGGGGGGAAAGTTATGGTCCTTAAAGAACTTGGACATCTGGGATGTGCGGGAGTGGAATGTCTTATCGTGGGAGCAGATGCGGCGGAGGCGGAGGAATTGGGAATAGGGGATGGAATTTTTGCAGGAGGGTGGGTTGGAGGAGATGTATTCTAGGTAGCTGTGGGATTCGGTGGGCTTGAAATGGACATCAGTTACAAGCTGGTTGCCTTACGCTTGTAACTGATGTCCATTTCAAGCCCACCGACTCCCACAGCTACCTAGAATACACCTCCTCCCACCCACCCTCCTGCAAAAATTCCATCCCTATTCCCAATTCCTCCGCCTCCGCCGCATCTGCTCCCACGATAAGACATTCCACTCCCGCACATCCCAGATGTCCAAGTTCTTTAAGGACCGCAACTTGCCCCCCACAGTGATCGAGAACGCCCTTGACCGCGTCTCCCGTATTTCCCGCAACACATCCCTCACACCCTGCCCCCGCCACAACCGCCCTAAGAGGATCCCCCTCGTTCTCACACACCACCCTACCAACCTCCGGATACAACGCATCATCCTCCGACACTTCCGCCATTTACAATCCGACCCCACCACCCAAGACATTTTTCCATCCCCTCCCCTGTCTGCTTTCCGGAGAGACCACTCTCTCCGTGACTCCCTTGTTCGCTCCACACTGCCCTCCAACCCCACCACACCCGACACCTTCCCCTGCAACCGCAGGAAATGCTACACTTGTCCCCACACCTCCTCCCTCACCACTATCGCAGGCCCCAAGATGACATTCCACATTAAGCAGTGGTTCACCTGCACATCTGCCAATGTGGTTTACTGCATCCACTGTACCCGGTGCGGCTTCCTCTACATTGGGGAAACCAAGCGGAGGCTTGGAGACCGCTGTGCAGAACACCTCCGCTCAGTTCGCAATAAACAACTGCACCTCCCAGTCGCAAACCATTTCCACTCCCCCTCCCATTCTCTAGATGACATGTCCATCATGGGCCTCCTGCAGTGCCACAATGATGCCACCCGAAGGTTGCAGGAACAGCAACTCATATTCCGCCTGGGAACCCTGCAGCCTAATGGTATCAATGTGGACTTCACCAGTTTCAAAATCTCCCCTTCCCCTACTGCATCCCTAAACCAGCCCAGTTCGTCCCCTCCCCCCACTGCACCACACAACCAGCCCAGCTCTTCCCCCCCACCCACTGCATCCCAAAACCAGTCCAACCTGTCTCTGCCTCCCTAAACGGTTCTTCCTCTCACCCATCCCTTCCTCCCACCCCAAGCCGCACCCCCAGCTACCTACTAACCTCATCCCACCTCCTTGACCTGTCCGTCTTCCCTGGACTGACCTATCCCCTCCCAACCTCCCCACCTGTACTCTCCTCTCCACCTATCTTCGTTTCTCTCCATCTTCGGTCCGCCTCCCCCTCTCTCCCTATTTATTCCAGCTCCCTCTCCCCATCCCCCTCTCTGATGAAGGTCTAGGCCCGAAACGTCAGCTTTTGTGCTCCTGAGATGCTGCTTGGCCTGCTGTGTTCATGCAGCCTCACATTTTATTATCATCTTTCTTTGTACCTTTTCTTTTAAAAAAATCATTCACAGGATAAGGGGTGTTGCTGGCTAGGCAGTACTTATTGCCCATTCCTAATTTCCCAGAGGACAGTTCAGAGTCAACCACATTGCTGTGAGTCTGGAGTCACATGCAGGCCAGACCAGGTAAGGATGACAGTTTCCTTCCCTAAAGGAAATGAATGAAGCAGTTGGGGATTTCCCCTGATGTCCAACCATGGATTCGTGGTCATCATTAGATTCCTAATTCCAGATATTTTATTGAATTTAAATTCCACCATCTGCCATGGCAGGATTTGAACCCAGAATATTCCCAGAATGTTACCTGGGTCTCTGGATTAACAGTCCAGCAATAATACCACCAGCCCATCCTCAGGGAGCAGACACTAACAGTAAACTTCAGATTATTCTGCAGGATGTAAAACAGTGACATATAAGAGTCAGTGTCATGTTGAAATTGAAAGAAATCCAATGTCCATTTTGTGCCACAAATTAATCAAATTAAGTATTTCGAAGGGGTCTTGGTATAAACTAGTGATAACATTTGTGTTGTGAGCTAGTGTGACGATATTATAGTTTTCAGAGATGTATTTGTACCTATTTTTATGGTGAGAGGTTGAGACAGAGATATCAAGCAGTTTGCTCAAAGCCAATAAAGCAAAGAACTTGTGAAGCCTTGGGTTTTTATTTAAAGTGGGAACAATAGAAGCAGCTTGAATGGGTGAGATCAAGCTCCCATTGTATCAGGATTTTTAGAATCAGTTCTGAGGAAGGGTCACTGGACTCAAAACATGAACTCTGTTTTCTCCTCCACAGATGCTGCCAGACTTGTTGAGCTTTTCCAGCAACTGTTTTCGTTCAGGATTTTTAGTTTAGCTTTCAGTAGCTGTTAGAGTTGTGAAAGTTGTGACATCTCTCTCTTTCTCTTTGCTATAGTGAAAAACTTAGCTTCCCTTACTGCTGCTCAAGACAGCTTACTACAGTATAAAAAGGAAACCTATGAGGGGGAAAGTGAAGGAAAAAAGCTCAGGTGTTTTCACTGTAATAAAGTAGGCCACATGAAGTCACAGTGTTGGTGGTTTAGAAAAAGCACTGTGAAAACTGTTGTGGGAAAACAGGATAAACCAGTGAGTTTTGTTGATGTGGCAAAGGAAAGCACAGTGTAAGCCAAAAAGTTGCAAAAGAATGTATAATTTGATCAGGAGTTGGTTGCAAAGAAAGTGCCAGATCTCTTTAGAGAACTTACTTGTGTGGGTCAGGTTTACTCATGTATACCAGGAGGAATATGTAAAGAAAACAAGATTTTAACTGATATGGGAGCAAATCAATCTTTGGTGAGAGATGAGAGAGAAATAATTCACAAGAAGTATTCATTTTGAGAAGGGCAGTGCACCGTTATATAAAGGGAGGCTGGAGAGTCCTGTAAAAGTTGACAAAGTGGTGGTAAGGAAATTCTTGGTTCCAGAAATACAGTTTATCCTTGGAAATGATGTAGCTGGATCATGGTGGGAGTGATGCCTACTGTGGTTGAAAAGCCAGTGGAAAATCAGACAACTGACGTGATTTTTCCTGACTTCGTGGTAACAAGGTCGCAAAGCCACAGGCTGAAACATGAGGAGAAATCAAGGAGCAAAGATAAAGAAGTTGAAGTTGAACTATCAGACACTATGATTGATAAAATGGTTGAGAAGGAAACAAAAGCAGATGGAGGGCAAAGGTCAGAGGAATTAGCTGAATTTCAACAGAACAATGAAAAACGAAAGCAATTGTCTCAACAAGCATATACAGAGAAGAATCTGAGTGTATTTCAGGATGTTACTATCTTAAAAACATGACACCTTGATGAGGAAAAGGAGATCACATATTCAGGTGGATGAGAAATGGGAAGATGCTCATCAAATTGTATTACTGGTGGGTTACAGGAAGGAGTTGTTGTGGGTAACGCACGAATTACCATTAGGAGGTCATTTCAGAGTGCGGAAAGCTCAAACCAAAATACAAAAGCATTTTTATTGGCCTGAATTGCATAAACATGTGTTTGACTTTTGACAGACATGTCAAAAATGTCAGGTAATAGGAAGACCTCAGGCAGCCATAAAACCTTAGCCAGCACACTTAATAGTCATTCCTGCATTTGAGGAACTTCTTATAAGAGTCTTAACTGATTGCATTGGACCTCTCCTGAAAACAATAATTGGGTATCAGTATTGGTTGACAATAATGTGTGTGCCTTCTAGATTTCCAGAGCCCATTCTATTATGCAGTATCACAGTTAACAGGATTGTAGAAGAGTGACTAAAGTTTTTTACTAGATATGGACTACTCACAGAGATACAGTCAGATCAAGGGTCACATTTTACGTTACAAATATTCAAGGAAGTTATCAATAACTTAGGACTAAGGACGAGTAAGAAAGGCTGGCCAGCCAGTGATGCCCACATCCCACAAATGAATACAAAAAAGAAAAATAATTCAAATCCACTGCATACCATCCAGAATTGCAGGAAATGTTCAAATGCTGGCATCAAACATTAAAGACCAGGTTAAGGTCTTGCAGTCAAGACTTTCCAGAGGATTGGCATAAAAGAATTCAATTCGTACTTTTTTTTCCAATTAGGGAAGCACCAAATGAATGAACTAAATTCAGTCCTTTTAAATTAGTTCTTGGGCATGATTTGATTTGATTTGTTTATTTATTGTCACATGTACCTTGTCATAAAAATAAGTGAAAAATGTTGCACAGTGTCTCCACTGTTTGGCACCATTTTAAAAAACAGAAAAATAAACCAAAACATAGAATATAAATACAGAAAAATGAAGAAAAAATTTTAAAAATGGTCCAACTTTACAGTCCTCCTTGTTAAGTTCTCTGTCATGGACCATAGGCCTGGTGGAACAGAAGTCACTAATCTTCAGCGCAGTCTCGCCTGCATTGATGCCTTCGCCACTACGAGTCCTCACTGTACCCCGACAGTGTAAATGCCACTGATGTTGCCTGGTATCATATCGGCTCAAACCCATCTCCACCACGACCATGAGTCTGCTTCAGGCCTATCTTGCTAATGCAGCCACCACTGATGCTGTCGGGTCTTATACTAGGCCCAAACGTGCCTCTGCCACCACTTCCTTGAATCTGCGCTGGATGCACATGTAGCCGGGAACCCAGACTCAACTCTGCTGCAACTAGCATGAGTCGGCACTGAGACTGCCTTGACAATGTAGAAGCCATACAGGAACAAACTCGCCTCAGACATCACTGCCATGAATCCGAGCCGGGCCCACTTGATTCTGCGCTGCTGGGCCCATTCAGGTCCACACTGCTGGGCCCACTCGATTCAGCACTGCTGGGCCCACTCGCTAATGCTGATACTACCACCCTGACCAAGCTGTTCACCAAGAGGTAAGTAAAATGAAATAAAAGAGTAAAAAGAAAGAAGAGGGTAAGGATGCCTTGCTGCAGTAATACAGGGCCTTGGTGATGCCACACATTGAGTATTGTATGCTGTTTTGGTCTCCTGGTCTAAGGGAGAACATTCTTGCTTTTGCGGGAATCCAGTGAAGATTCACCAGGCTGATTACTGGGATGGGAAGACTGACATATGAAGAAAGACTGGATCAACCAGGCTTGTGCTCACTGGAATTTAGAAGAATGAGAAAGGATCTCAGAGAAACATATAAAATCGTGATGGGACTGCACAGGCGAGAGGAGTGAAGCATGTTCCCAAAGTTGGGAAAGTCCAGAAGTAGGCATCACTGTCTAAGAATAAGGGGTAAGCCATTCAGAACTGTGATGAGGAAGACCCCTTCACTCAGACAGTTGTTGAACTTGCAGAATTCTCTCTCACAGGAAGCTGTTGTGGTCAGTTTAATAGAGATATTCACAGCAGAGCTGGATGTGGCCCATGAAGTTAATGGGATCAAGGGGTATGGAGGGAAACCGGGAGTGGAATACCAAAATTGCATGATCAGCCATCATCATATTGAATGGTGGCACAGGCTCGAAGGGTCGAATGGCCTAGTGCTACAGCTTTGACAAATGGCTTAAGGTGAATCCAAAGAGTTTCTTCGAATATATTAAAAACAAAAGAGATGGTAGGGAGAGAATAGGACCCCTTAACAATCAGCAAGGCCACCTATGAGTGGAACCATAGGAGATGGTTGAGATACTAAATGAGAATTTTGCATCAGTTTTTACTTTGAAAAAGGGTATGGAAGCTAAAGAACTTGGGGAAACAAATAGCGATATCTTGAAAATTGTCCACACTACAGAGGAGGAGGTAGTGCACATTTTAAATGCATAAAGGTTGCCAAATCTCTGGGACCGCACCAGGTGTACCCTAGAACTTTGTGGGAAGCTAGGAATGTGTTTACTGGGCCCCTGGCATTTGTATCATTAATTGCCATGGGTAAGGAGCCGGAAGACTGGAGGTTGGCTAAAGTGGTGCCATTATTTAGGAAAGATGGTAAGGAAAAGCCAGTGAACTATAAACCAGTGAGCCTTGTGTCAGTAGTGAGCAAGTCATTGGAAGGAATACCAAGGGACAGGATTTACATGTATTTGGAAAGGTCTGGACTGATTAGAGACAGTCAGCATGGCTTTGTATGTGGGACATTGTGTCTCACTAGTTTAACTGAATTTTTGAAGAAGTGATGAAGAGGATTGAAGCCACAGCAATGGGTGTTGTCTATACGAACTTCAGTAAAGTGTTTGATAAAGTTCTGCATGGTAGACTGGCTAACGAGGACAAGTCACATGGAATATAGGGAGAATTAACCATTTGGATACAAAATAGGAGACAAAGGATGGTTGCTTTTCAGACTGGAGACCTGTGACCAGCAGTGTGCTGCAGGGATCGGTGCTGGATCCACTCCTTTTTGTTATTTACATAAATTATTTGGATATGAATATAGGAAAAATGGCTAGTACATTTGCAGCTGACACCAAAATTGGTGGTGCAGCAGACAGCAAAGAAAGTTACCTCAGAGTATAATGAGACCTTTGATCAGATGGACTAATGGGATGAGGAGCGGCAGATGGAATTCAATTTGGATAAATGTGATGTGCCACACTGTGGTTGAGTAAATTATTGCAGGACATATATGCTTCATGGTAAGGCCCTGGGGAGAGTTGCTGAACAAAGAGACCTTGGAGCCCAGGTTCATAGTTCCCTGAAAGAGGAGTCACTGGTAGACAAGGTAGTGAAGAAGGCACTTGGCATGCTTGCCTTTATTGGTCAGTGCATTGAGAAGGAGTTGGAAGGTCATATTGCAGCTGTGCAGGACATTGGTTCGGCTACCTTTGGAAGACTGTGTTCAATTCTGGCCTCCATGCTACAGGAAGGATGCTGTTAAACTTGAAAGGGTTCAGAAAAGATTTACAAGGATGTTGCCAGGGTCAGACAGTATGAGCCATCGGGAGAGGCTGAATAGGCTGGAGCTATTTTCCCTGGAACATCGGAGGCTAAGAGGTGATGTTATAGAGGTTTATTAAAGAGGCATGGAGAGAGTAAACAGTCAAGGTCTTTTTCCCAGTTTGGGGGAGTGCAAAACCAGGGGGCATAGGTTTAAGGTGAAAGGGGAAAGATTTAAAAGGGGCCAATGGGGCAACTTCTTTCATACAGAGGGCCGTGCATGCATAAAATGAGCTACCAGAGGAAGTGGTGGAAGCGGGTACAATTGCAACATTTAAAAGGTATCTGGATGGGTTTAAGAATAGGAAGGTTTAGAGGGATGTGGACCAAATACTGGCAAATGAGATTAAATTAATTTAGGATGTCTGGTCAGCATGGTTGAGTTGGACTGAAGGGCCTGTTTCTGTGCTGCATGTCTCTACGACTCTACACTTATAGATTATCCTTTAATGTCTTGTGTACTCTATTGTGAAAGTATAGTGAAAAGCTTTTACCCTGTCTGCCTCTTATAAAGCCATCATTGGTACAAGTGCCTAGGTACAAATCTTGGATAAAGAAGAAGAATTTTTAAAAAATTGCATTACTCTACAGAGTTTAAAAAATAAGTCAGAAATAAGACATTGTTAAAGGATCTACATTATAGTCAGATAAAAAGTTTCAAATAAACATTACTTTGTAACAACTCAGTGTAGGGCCTGACTGCCCATGCCAGATCCCAAGCCAACGGCCATCCCTGCTCCGCTTCAAGCCTCCCGACCTGTCCGTACTGGGACCCAGCTGCTCCAAAATAAGTGCCTGCACTGCCTCCCCTGTGTCAATCTCTGCCTGGCACTCACTGCCCACATGCTGTTCCAGGGCCTGCTCCCCGCTCTGCTCCTGGGTTGCTTCCCCATGTGCTGCTCTGGGCGTTGCTGCCCACTTGCTGTATGTTTCTATATTTCCAAATGAGAGAGAAGATATGAAGTGGAATGAGGAGAGAGCACCACTGAAATTAATCAAGGAGGAATTGACACGTCAGAGTTCAGAGACCACATACTGGACTATGTATAAATTTTACAGAAAGATTAAATAGAGCGGGTGAGTTGGCTAGACAGCATTTAAAAGTAACACAGCATGTGGTGAAATAGGAAGTAGACAAAAGAATCAAAATTTGTAATTTTGCTAGTCATGATAGGGTTAGTATTACTACCAGTGGTAGGTGAACCTCTAAAGGCAAGACAGTATTAAATAAAACAAAATTGAGTGAGGAGAATTATTTGATAAGAATGTCAGGTAGAAAGAAATTTAACAAAATGTGCTATGTGGATATGTTCAAAAAACATTTTGGTAGGGAAGGAAAACAAAAGGAGAATGTGTTACTGGTTACCACATAGTGTGAAGAACCAAGTTCAGATAATTCTGAATTGAACATTCCTTAAATTAAATTGGAAATTGAGGGAGTTCTCAAAAATTGGGGTAAATTATTGTGTTACTTTCCACAGGAATCTCAAAGTGAACTGAAACAATTATCATAATCACATGGGGAGATATATGGGAATAAAGTGGAAAGTACTAATCTGATTATGCATGATGTAGATATAGAAAATGCTGTTCTAATTAAGCAACATCTTTATAGACTTAACCCTTTAAAGTCAGCATAGGCTCAAAAAGAGATTGAATACGTGCTTAAAGACAATATAGTTGAAATGAGTTGCAATGAATGGAGCTCACCCATAGTAATGGTGCAAAACAAGAGCGTACTCAATGATCATCGCAAACTCAATGCACTTATAAAATTTGATTCATATCCTATTCCACATTTGGAAGACTGTGTTGAGAAGGTGGGACAAGCAACTTATATTTTTAAGTTGGACTTACTCAGAAGATATTGGCATTTACCTTTATCGGAAAGAGTGCAGGACACTTAGGCACTTGTGACACTGAATGGACTATGCCAGTTTATAGCCATGCCATTTGGTACAAAAAATATGCTAGCTACATTTCAAAGAATAACAAATAAGGTCAATTTGGGATTACCCAACTGCATTTGTACACCTGGGGAATTTTGATCACACACGGACGGAACATTTGGAGCTTCTATTGGAATTGTTCTATTGACATCAGGAGGAGGGTGTGGTGGTAAACCTGGCTAAGAGTGGGTTTGCAAAAGTCAAGTCACATTCCTGGGCCATGATATTTGACATGGACAACTAGCCCCTTAGGATGTGAAAACAATGGTTATTGGGGAATTTCCCACACCATCGACAAAGAGGAAAGTACTAAGATTCCTGGGACTGAATTTTTTTTTATTGGACGTTCAACCAGAATTTTAGCAGTGTGGTTACTTCACTGACTGACTTGTTGAAGAAGTGCAGAAAATTTCAGTGGATAGTGGATTGTCAGAGGGCATTTTAAAGCCTGAAAGCTATGTTAACCACTTCCCCAGTGCTAGCCGCACCTAATTAGGCAAAGCATTCAAAGTGGCTATCAATAAGAGTGATATGGGTGTTGGTGCTGTACTCTTACAAGAAGACAATGAGAAGTTAGAAAGACCTATGTGAGTATATTTTTCCAGGAAATTGAATAATCATCAGAAATATTCTACAATTGAGAAAGAGATTTTGAATTTGTTGTTAACTTTGCAACATTTCAACATTTATATTGCCAGTAATGTGTCTGAGGCAATTCTATATATTGATCCAAATGTCTTAAAGTTTTTGGAAAAATTTAAGGATTTAAATTCCAGGCTGTTTAGATGGAGTTTATTATTGCAGTCATTCAATTTGAAAAATTATACTTGTGACAGAGTGAGATAATGTAAATTAATGCAATTGTGGTGAAGAAAGATGGAAGTGTTTGATGGCACGGAAAAGAATGTACAGAAGTGGACAGTAGATGTGAATGTTTGCATTATTAGAGTCAATGTAACGTATTGTAGAATAATCAAATAGAGTTAGACAAAGGGTTTTCAAAAACGATGCCATCTTTGAGTATTGAGGTCACTTTTTTATGGGGGTGATGGTGTGATGATACATTGGCTTTAAAATGTGTATTTTGTTTTTTCATGTAAAGAGATTGAGATAGAGGTACCGAGTGGTCTGCTCAATGCCAACAATGTAAACAGCTTGTGAGGTCTTGGGTGTTATTTTAAAAGTTTGGAACAATAGCAGCAGCATGAATGGGTGGGGTCAAGCTCCCACAGACCAGGAATTTTAACTTTGTTTTCAATCGCTATTGGGGTTGTAAAAGCTGCCATATCTCTCTCTCTCTCTGTTTGCCATAGCCAAAAACTTGGGGTCTCTTTCTGCTGCTGGAATTGCATATGAAACAATCTATTTTACCAAATTTATCTTTGCCAAGAGTGGGCTTACAGGATGTTACTATAGCTTCATAGCCAAATGAGTAAGCAAGCTGCAATCTATCATAAATCCCTTATCCATTCTGAGCCAGTACCTCCAAGAAAGCAGGAGATAGAATTGGAAATGAAAGTATTCATTCATGAAAGCGTCAAAATATAGCACAATCACCTTGTCCACAAGATTGACAGTGTCTGGAGACACATAAAAGACACTTTTAAATAAATTCATTGATGCTGTAGCAATGACTTAGCAATGATGCCCAAGGCATTCCATCCTGCCCCTACTGAGCTACCTTCCAACTTACCTGTTACCTGTTCAATACAAGAGATAATGGGAACTGCAGATGCTGGAGATTCCAAGATAATAAAATGTGAGGCTGGATGAACACAGCAGGCCAAGCAGCATCTCAGGAGCACAAAAGCTGACGTTTCGGGCCTAGACCCTTCATCTGATGAAGGGTCTAGGCCCGAAACGTCAGCTTTTGTGCTCCTGAGATGCTGCTTGGCCTGCTGTGTTCATCCAGCCTCACATTTTATTAACCTGTTCAATACAAGGTCATTTTCCTCTAAGAATAGCTACTGAGCATGTGTTTTAAAGACCTGTGTTATAGTGCCATGGGATCAAATGGAACTATAGCCTGAGTCTATAGATTTCCAGAAAATCTCAAATAAAAGCAAAGTATGTGAGCATTTATGAAGATTAGTCTTCTACTTTCCTCTGCTGCTAGTAAATCATGCCCACTGGGTCACGGGTTGAAAATGCACCACTTGCCTTCTCTCCATACATTCTCTACCTCTCAACCATTCTTATCTCTTTGTCCCACTCTTTTTTATGTTGTCCTCGTTAGTTAATTGTTACACCCCCTCCTGACTTAACACTTGGCTTAAGGCTGGATTTATTGTACAGTTGTACATCTTCACCTTGGTTTTTCTGTCCCATTTTCCTCAAAAACATTGTTTATGAAAAAAAACTTAAAAGGAACTGCAACAGGGTCCTGATAATATTCAATTATTTTTCTTTTGTGAACTGCTAAGTTTATATGATTATTTTTTTATTCCATTCTCTTGCCCATTATGTAAGCAAATAAAGAACAGGATCAAAATCATTTCAAATAGCTGGGATCATTTGAAAAGTCAGAAAGCTGGATGAGACCATGAAGTATTAGCAACATAATAGTTATGTAGTGCCTTTAACATAATGAAGTGTTTCAAAGTGCTTCATAAAATAAAATATAACACTGAATAACACAAAGAGCAAATCTTGCAATAACCTGCAGGCAGGCTTGTGAAAAGAATTGCAGATGGAGTTCCCACTCTCCTAACAGTGTGACTCCATCTCCCCAGGCAATTCTATCCAGGCCACACTGAGACACTCCTTGTCTTACCTGTCAGCTGTAGAATAAAGATAATAAAATGTGAGGCTGGATGAACACAGCAGGCCAAGCAGCATCTCAGGAGCACAAAAGCTGACGTTTCGGGCCTAGACCCTTCATCTGTAGAATAAAGGTCTCTATAGTTTTACTCTAGCCATAAATAGCTACCAAGCATGTGTATAAGGAGACAGTAGGAACTGCCGATGCTGGAAGGGTCTCGACCTGAAATGTCAGCTTTCCTGCTCTTCTGATGCTGTTTGGCCTGATGTGTTCATCTAGCTCTACACCTTGTTATCTATGTTTATAAGGAGTCATGTTTTAGTGACACCAGATCATGAAAAACTGGTGCTTGGCTGTAGAGGGCTTCAGAAGATCTCCTCCATAACTATTTCTTTGTATATGGTTGTGTTTAATAAACCCTGTCAATGTTCATTTACAAGAATATAGACCTAATCTTACCAGAACCTCTGACTCCTGGTTCTCTTTTTTTGGGGACTTGGCTACAGCCCCAACAGTAGCCAGTGCTCCTAGTAGCATGGCTGGGACCAGAGAGCTGCAAGTCAATCAGAAACACTAGCAGCCTTTAAAGGTAGGATTCTTCTCCAGGTGGGAGCAGAAAGTCCACCTCAAGTCATTACTTACCTCCTAGAAGAGATATGGGGATGTGGGGGAGGGAGATGTGTGGGTTGGTATCATTCTGCAGCAACATTTCAGCAGTAGTTCTGAAAACTCCATAACCTGGAGGATCACAGCCAAGAAAAATTAGATAAGATGACCAAGCATTTGATTGAAGAGATGGATTGGAAGAAGTGTCTTAAACGAAAAAAAAGATGTCGAGAGTTGAAGAGATGTAGGGAGAGTATACCAGAGTTTAGATCCTCAGCAAGTGTGAGTGATGAAGCAATTATGATGAATAATGCATAAAAAGGTCACAGCTAAATGATTAGGGGCATCTTTAGGTTTGTGGAGTTGGAGGAGATTGCAGTATTGGGGAGTAGCAAGCTCATGAAAGGATTTTAGAACAAGCATAAGAATTCTAAGGATTTTGTTGAAGTTGATGATGCTGGTGAGATCGTGTGGACTTGTTTGGGCTAGGAAGGAATAATCAATCAATTAAAAGGTGAGATGGTGCATTTGTGTATGTTGGCAATACTTTCTCTATTTTGATATTTTTAGCGAGTTTTGAGAAGATTTGTAGCTCAGGTTGAGGTTCTGGATGTGAGTTAGCTTGCTGAGCTGGAAGGTTAGTTTTCAGACGTTTCATCACCATGCTAGGTAACATCATCAGTGGCTTGTCCTAGGATGGATGTGTTGTCCCAATCAAAGTGGTGTCCTTCCTCATCTGTATGTAAGGATATGAGCGATAGTGGGTCATGTCGTTTTGTGGCTAGTTGGTGTTCGTGTATTCTGGTGGCTAGCTTTCTGCCAGTTTGTCCAATGTAGTGTTTGTCACAGTTCTTGCAAGGTATTTTGTAGATGACGTTTGTTTTGTTTGTTGTCTGTATAGGGTCTTTTAAGTTCATTAGCTGCTGTTTTAGTGTGTTGGTGGGTTTGTGGGCCACCCTGATGCCAAGAGGTCCAAGTAGTCTGGCAGTCATTTCGGAAATGTCTTTGATGCAGGGGAGAGTGGTTATGGTTTCTGAGCCCGTTTTGTCTGTTTGTTTGGGTTTGTTGCTGAGGAATCGGCGGACTGTGTTCATAGGGTACCCATTCTTTTTGAATACGCTGTATAGGTGATTTTCCTCTGCTCTGCGTAGTTCCTCTGTGCTGCAGTGTGTGGTGGCTCGTTGGAATAATGTTCTAATGCAGCTTCGTTTGTGGGTGTTGGGATGGTTGCTCCTGCAGTTCAGTATTTGGTCCGTATGTGTTATTTTCCTGTAGACGCTGGTTTGAAGTTCCCCATTGACTGTTCGCTCTACTGTGACATCTAGGAATGGCAGTTTGTTGTTGTTTTCCTCCTCTTTTGTGAATGTTATGCCAGTTAAGGGTATTATTGATGGTCTTGAAGGTTTCCTCTAATTTGTTTTGTTTAGTGATGACAAAGGTGTCATCCACATAGCGGACCCAAAGTTTGGGCTGGATGATTGGCAGAGCTGTTTGTTCGAGTCTCTGCATTACTGCCTCTGCTAAGAACCCTGATATCGGAGATCCCATGGGTGTACCGTTGGTTTGTCTGCAGGTTTTGTTATTGAAAGTGAAGTGGGTGGTGAGGCATAGGTCCACTAGCTTGATGATGTTGTCCTTGCTGATGAGGTTGGTGGTGTCTGGTGTATGTGTCTTCGGTTCTTGACAGACAACAAACAAAGCAAACGTCATCTCCAAAATACCTTGCAAGAACTGCGACAAACACTACATTGGACAAACTGGCAGAAAGCTAGCCACCAGAATACATGAACATCAACTAGCCACAAAACGACATGACCCACTATCACTCGTATCCTTACATACAGATGAGGAAGGACACCACTTTGATTGGGACAACACATCCATCCTAGGACAAGCCAAACAGAGACACGCACCAGAATTCCTAGAAGCATGGCATTCCAACCGGAATTCCATCAACAAACACATTGATTTGGAGCCAATCTACCATCCCCTGAGAAAAAGAACAGGAAATGACATCACCAATGCAGGAAATGACATCACCAACCCAAGGAAACCTAACCAGATAAATAGAAAGCGGGACATAACACCAGCACTTCGTCGGAGGCTCACTTTGATATTTTTGTTTGTTTTTAATGTCATAAATATTTGGCTTATAATTCTTTTGCCATTTTTTGGTGGGTCTCTTTCTTTGATTCGAGCTATATTTTTGGATGTGGATTTACCTGCATACATTACTGATAAAATACAAACATTCCATTGACAAAGTGCTCTTCATGACTTCAGGACAACTCAATGCTGTTTACAGTCAATGTGCTACTTGTACAGTCTGGTCATTCTTGTAAAGTAGGAAATGCAGCAGCAAACTCCCAGAAACAGCAATGCATTCATTACTGTCCAAGCTGTTTTCTTTATCATTGACTATTGGACAGGGCATTGGGGACTACATCCCTGCTTTCTTTAAATAGTGCCACAGGACCTTTTAAAGCTACTTGAGGACACAGAAGTGGCCCCCAGTTAAAAATTTTTTTCAAAAGGCACAATCTTCAACTGTGCACCATTCTCTCAGCACTGCACTAGAGGGGTTGTCTTGAAGTTACTAATCAATTCCTGGAGTGAGACTCAGTTCAGAGTCCTGTGATTCAGAAGTGAGATTGCTACAAATCGCAAGTCTTGTTGAACCCTTTTGTTTGTAATGACAATTGTAGTTTCCATTGCAATTTGAGGGCTGCATGTCTTCATTCAACGAAGAGGACTTTACCATTGATTTCTAAGGAGCAAGAACAATATTCAAGTCACCAAGCTTGGCAACTGTTGCTTTTATTGCACCAAGGATATCTTACAATAAAATAAAAGCATATTACTTCTCCTCGTGTCTGTTGGGATTCCTGGAATTTTATTCATATGGGGGCTACAATTTGCAACAGCTTCAAGTGAAATTGATGGCCGTAGAGAAAGGTTGCAGGAGAATGTTTAAGCATTTTTGTCTTCCACTTGGATTATACTGAAGTTCCACTTGATCGCATGAGAATTGTAGAGCGTACTGGCATTGAAACAGACCCTTTGGCCCAACTCGTCCATGCCGACCAGATTTCCTATACTGAACTGGTCCCTTTTGTCTATGTTTGGCCCAGATCCCTCTGAAACCTTGTCGTTCATGTCCTTGTATAAATGTCTTTTAGATGTTGTAATTCTATTCCCCTCTATCACTCCCTCTGGGAGCTTGTTCCACATATGCACCACCTTCTTTGTGAAAAAGTTACCTGTCAGGTCCCTCTTAAATCTTTCCCCTCTCACCTTAAATGCATCCCTTCTAGTTTTGGACTCCCCTACCCAGGGAAAAAGATCGTGCCTATTCACCCTATCCATGCCCCTCATGATTTTATAAACCTCAATAAAGTTAACCCTCAGCCTCCAATTCTCCAGGGGAGAAAAACCTCATCCTACCCAGCCCCTCTTTCTAACTCAAACCTTCCAGTCAATAACATTTTTGTAAATTTTTTTGGCATCATTTCCAAATCAGTAGCATCCTTCCTATAGCAGAGCAACCAGAATCATACACAGTACTCCAAATGTGGTTTTACCAATGACTTGTACAGCTGCAACATGACTTCCCAAGTCCTGTACTCAATGCTCTGAACAATGAAGACAAGTGTGCCAAACACCTTCTTCATCATCCTGTCAACCTGCGACACCACTTTCAATGAACTATGTACCTATGCCTCCCCGGTCTCTCTGTACAACAATAATCCTGAGGACCCAATCATTGACTGTATATGTCCTGCCCTGATTTGACTTACTGTAATGCAACAGCTTGCATTTATCAAAATTAAATTCCATCTGCGATTCCTGAGAATGTTGGGAAAGTCATATCTTGATCGACACAAAGAAGATCTGAGTGCCAGATATGGAATTCTCAATGGACATTCCACTGTGTGGAAAAGAATGACCAGTGCAGGATGTTCATAAAGAAATAATGGCAACTTTTAAGGGAACATTGTCCTGCAGTATATTGCCAGTATATATCCCAGACCTGCAAAGAGATAATTTCCTTCTGAAGAATTTATGGGGAATACAGTTCCTGTGACGATTCTCATGAGAAACTCCAGGTGAGAAGCTGATCATTTGATAGAATGCCTTTGGGAAAAATTTTAAATTTTGATTAAGTTTATTATATAAAATTGGGAGATCTTTCACTGGATTATCAAAGTCTCTTTCTTTGATGAGAATACTGCTTTCTCCCATGAGTGTGATATGGTAAATGATGAAGGCAATGTTGAAAGATTGCAGGAGAATAAAAATAGACTGACAGGACGGGCAGTTAAGTTACAAATGAGATAATTGTAGAGAAAGAATGAAACAATATATCTTTGGAATAAAAATAAGAAAAGGAAATACATTTTGAGTAGTAAATTTACAAGCTGAATATAGGACCAGGCATATCAATAATTGTGATGTTGACATTCGATGTAACCAATAAAACAGTGAACAAAATCCTTGATTTTATACTTAGAGGCATAAAATACATAAGTTAAGAATTAAAAAAAAGGTCAGAAAATAAATCTGTGCACAAAAATATTTAGAATTTGAAATTCTCTGCTGCGGATTGTGGTTGATATAGTACCCATAAATTCTTTTTATGGTGAATTGGAAACTTGTTCGAAAAAAAAGGCACTATTAAGTTGAATTGGGAATGGTTTGGAGTCAGGGATTGGCCAGTATAGTTTGTAAGTAGTGGAGCAAAATCACTGGTAAGGCCTTGATACGCCAAACAGCTCGTATTTGTGCTGTAACATTCTATGATTTTACAATTCTAAAGTTGCAATGTGCTCTATTTATCAAGTGTGAAATCTGCTTGGCTTGGGTAAGCATCTGTTACATTGATATATTTACATTTGAATGTTAGGCTTTGCTGTGAAATATCTTAATATTTAGTTTGTTTTTATTTAGGTATTATTTTTCCTGTCTTCTTCCTGCACATTCATCAGTTAGGTGGAACATTGTTCATCAGCCATTGTCAATATTATTCTACATTATTGTTCTATAAATTGCGAACAAGAGGCAGAGTGTAATGGCTTGTATGAATTTTCACTCTCTCTTAACTATGGATTTCTGTCTCTTTATTTAAAGTTTCATTGAGCAAACTGAATGAAGTGAAATAATTTGCTAGTGGGCAAAGAGTTCAAACTTATGTCCTGAACTTTAAAACTTTAAAACATCTACCTCCAACAATGCTCACCCGGATGGCATCTGCAATCTTCAGAACATATTTCTATTTTTTGTAAATAAGATAGAGATAACAAGCGTGGAGCTGGAGGAACACAGCAGGCCAGGCAGCATCAGAGGAGTAGGAA
Source organism: Stegostoma tigrinum (assembly GCF_030684315.1). Lineage (NCBI taxonomy): Eukaryota > Metazoa > Chordata > Chondrichthyes > Orectolobiformes > Stegostomatidae > Stegostoma > Stegostoma tigrinum. The sequence continues at coordinate 105,094,518 of NC_081355.1, forward strand.
AGTTGACATTTTGGATTAGAACACTTCTTCAAACCCTTCTTCTGAAGCAGGGTCCCGATCCGTATCATCAACTTTCCTGCTCCTCTGATGCTGCCTGGCCTGCTGTGGTCCTCCGGCTCCACACTATATCATCTCTGACTCCAGCATCAGCACCTCTGACTATCTCATTCAATTTTTATGCTATTTTGCAGTTTAGGAAATTCAGTTAAAAATATAAATTCAATGTCTGAGTAAATATGTATGTGGGAAAGTACAGCTTTAATTGACTGAAGAGCAGAATTTTGCAGATAATTGAGAATAATCATGGTTGAGAATTGGTTATAAGTTAAAAGTGACATTACTTACTGAAAGGTTAAAATTTCCCTTCTTCTGGTAAGGATAATTTATGTTTGTAGAATCTGCAGCAACTATAGATCTATTTGTAAGTGCCACGAAGATATAACGCGTATAAGCTTTGAAATCGGTAATGGATTGCTATTTTTGGAATTGTGGGAAACTGCACATTGTAGGCTTTGACAAGTGAAGAGGGTCAGTAAAGATACCTATTTAATTGTTTTGGTGGAGCTTGGAGGAGCAAGAATCTATCTACGAAGCCCGCAGGAATAATCTTGGCGGCTGCCCCTCCAGTATCCTAACTCTTCAAAATTGTGAAATCCCATCCTGATCAGCAGCTCGCTTTCTGGCAGCTTTGCCAATTTACTTTACCAAACCTGGTGAGCTGTGCTGGGGCATCTGTTGTCCTGCTGCTCACCTGGTGAAAGTAAATTAGATAAGAGTCTCCAATCATGAAGGGTGCTTTGCCACTAGAGTGAACACTAACCAGTATTCTTCCACCTGCTGACCATCCAGAAGTCACAATAGAACCATATATCTTTCATTTTCTCTGTACTGTGAGAAGTGCACTTCATTTCTAAGGTCAGCATCCCACACTTCCTGCTAAAGTTGCTTTTGCAATGTCTCACATTAATGTGATACTTTTCTAATAAGCCTTGATGACAGCTGAGCCTTTCCTGTGCACAGCTTGTGACAGGTTTGGTGTTGTTCACTTCCTGTTCTACAGAAATTACAACATACTCACAGGATGGAACCAAAAGCACTGAAATAAAAGGACAGAAAAATAGTGGGAATCAGAGCAGATGAAAGAGAGATAAACAAGAAAACCAACATTTTGATAAAAATTCAAAATAGAGTAAAATTTTGTGATGCATACACATTGAATGAAATTAAACCTATGAAGCTGTTGTGTTCATACTCTTTCCTTTCCTGTTTTTTTCATTATTTTGTTTTTGTCTTCTTTTTCATTTGTTCTGGTTTGCCTTAACCCTGAGGGGTTAAGTTTCATATTACTACCATATTGCATTAACCTATTAACTCATCAAAGTGTTTGATTTTGTCAAGATTTTAATACCCAACAGTTAAGGGTTTCTGAGCTCTTAGATTTAAATGCAGCACGTCTGATCTTTGTTACTGTTGAGACATGACAGCTGTCCACACGATTTTCTAAATACCATGTTTCAAAACAGTAAAATCAAAGCCCATTTGTAATCCAGCAGGATGTCTTTCAGCCAAGCGTTTTGTTAGGACAATCCAATTTTGTTCGGACAATCCTAAGTTTCTCTGTCAGGCAGGAGTTCAAAGCTTTGGCTTCCAGCAGAGTGATCAAGTCCAACGCATGAAGATTGGTGACTGCACCCCCAACACCCCCAGCCCCTAAAACCTGATCTTACCTCATCCCACACCCGCTTACCAACACATTTAGCTAATCCTCTTGATGACAGAAATATGAATTAGGTGAATGGCCTATCTATGTGAAAATGATTCATATGATGAAAACAGAACAGAAGATGATCTGCTGTGTGTGTGAAGCAGTGAAAGAAGTGAGTTGACTTTGTGTTCCGTTATACAAGAAAGAGAAGGATGAAGAGTTCAAAATTGGCCCCATTGTTCTTCCATCTAGTTAAATTGGCTGGAAGGCTGTTCTCCAAAGCAGAGTGATATTAACAGCATGGGTTCTGTTCTTACACCAGCTGAGGTTACCACAAAGGGCATTCCTTCTCAACCCTTGCCTGAGGCATGGTGACCCACAGGTTAAACCGCCACCAATGTCTCTTTATAATGAGGGAGCGGGACAATGGCGACTTTACTTCAGTGTTCCAACTTCCTTTACTTCAAATAATTTATCCAAGTTCCCCTTAAAAGATGCCTGTTGCAAAACATTTCATGTATCAATCATATTCTGCTTGGCATTTCTCTCAAACTCAATGCCCTTGCTGATAGTCATAAATTGATGACTTAGTTTCATTGTCACCCAACTGATAAGCTAGCTTCACTGTAAACAATTCCCTTCATAATTTCAAAGTCTCTATGATGTCTCTGCTTTTGCGACTCCAGTGGAATATACTGTTACAGATTTTACATAATCTATTTTTTATATCTAGGTCATAGGAAAGAGCAGATTTCAAAGCTGTCAAACCCAGAGTTAAATATCAAACCCCACTTCCTATCTACCATTAGTGACTGAACATACAACTATCTCAGCTATAAATCTTTGGGGCTCCCTAGTTTTTCAGCTTGTCTTCCTTCCTTTAAGAGCCTTTTAAAAAATATGGACTTTGCTGAGATTTTAGTCGCCATCCTTAACAATCAACATACTAGTTTGGAGTTTGTTGCTTTTAAACAATAATTTCAATTCATTGAGTGCCATGAGACATTTTCATAAGCAGGTGGCAGGACATAAATGCAATGTTGCTGTAATTATGGTTGTACATTATAAGGTTGGCAAATTGTTGCTGCTAAAACTTACTATGTTATAATACAGATTGGTCACCCTAGCAGAAATGTGAAATAATTGCACATATATGGTAGGATTGAGGTCTGATGAAGAGTCACCAGACTCGAAATATTAATTCTGCCAGCAATTCCTGTTTTTGTATCAGATTTTCAACATCTGTAGTTCTTTGTTGAATCCAAAACTGTACAACTGTATTACCAAACAGCAGTATTTGAGATTTGGTGGTGCAGTTAAACAGACATAAACTTAATTTGCATACTGCACAAAGTTGAATGAGTTTTAAGGCAAAGTTCTTATCTGTTTAGAAATATCTGTTTTGGTATCCTATATCTTTCTAGGCACACACAAAATAATGAAACCAATTGAACAAAATGGCTGCAACAATGGAGTTTGTCTGTCTCTAATTTTACTGTGAGGATTACTTGTTTGAAACTTTATGAAAAGTTGCCTCTTTCTGTGACTATTTTATGAGCTACCAATTGAACTGGTGAATGTATAGAATGGGAAATTGTGATAATGTCGATGCCTCATGTTATGACACAAGAGATGTACTTCTCAAGTTAAATTTATATTACATTATCCTGACTGTCATTGAAATTTAATTCCGGAGCAATTAATTTGTCTTCCTAAGCAGACCAGAAGCCAACATGACTGGTGTTGACATTGTGTTATTTCCAGGTCAACCACATGACGAAATAGTGGGTGAACCCCAGGGGCCTGATTATAACTCTGTGTAAGTGAGTTGCCTTTCAGTGTGTTACTCCGAGCCCAGGATCTCAAATACTTTCTCTTGGGAGACCAAGAAAGATTAACCCTGTTGTGGATTTCAAAGGCCAAGGGAAAAAAGTTGCACAATTCTGTTTTCTGTTGAATGAAAGAAGGTTTAGTATTGCAGAATGGTTGTCACTTCTGCAGCAGGAAACCTCCCATCCACCACTCCATGACACATTGGCATGATTAAATTCTCCATCCAAGGCCACTATTTCAAGATAATTTCTCTTTCCATGGCTAAGTCACTGTAGGGGCCATGTGGAACTTTTTGTGACTTCTTGCATCTTTGTCTACATGCTTTAGACACTATGATGAAGGAGGATAACACATTTCCAGTTTCCTTGTCCGTACTTTCCAAATGTCAAAGCAAGAAATGTGGTAAGCCAAGGGCAACAAGCTGCTTTCCCATAGCACCTTTAATGTGGCAAATTGTTCTAATATACTTCCCAGGAGAGTTATAAAACAAAACATGACATCACAACTGAGAACAACCTATTTTCGGTTTCTATCCATACTTTCCACCAAGTCAAAACAAGAAATGTAAAAAGCACCATATTACTAAATCTTGGTTGCAATTGTTCAGCCCAGACATTTTTATTCTAGCTGTGCTGATTTGCTGATAGTTCAAAGCTCCAATAAATTTATTTTTGTTATCCTTTATTTTAAAATTTGATTTGAAAATTTGGTTGAAGAAAATTATCCACCAAGTTCAGTGCTAATTGAACTGCGCCCTCACTTACTGAACTTGCTTGTTGATGTGGTACCTGGAGCATTTTGAAGATTATTGGTACAGTCTGTCCCTTTCTCATTCCAATTGATGATATTTCTCATTATTGTTACTGCTCAAATGTGTATCATTTGGCATTGCATTGTGCCATTGCTGCCTTCTCCAGAACACAAGTGTGGTGCACTTAAGAAAGAAGAGCTTTCACCTTTTACCTGTTATTCTGATTGGATTTGTGCATAAGTGTACCTCAGCTTTCTAACGTTTGCCAATGTTGTGTGGAAGTCAAAATACTTTTGAAGATGGCCTTGTGTGAATAAATGGACGCAAGTTTATAAAGAAGTGCAGCAAGCTGGAGGTTTTGAATTTATTAGTGGAGCTCAGGATATGGTGATTCCACATTGCATCAATAATGGCTTCAGGCCAATGAAAGGTGGAAATCTGCCATTGCTCCTAAGATGCTGCTTGGCCTGCTGTGTTCGTTCAGCTCCACACCTTGTTATCTCAGATTCTCCAGCATCTGCAGTTCCTATTATCATGATAGAGTATTGTTTTGAGGAAGATTCATGGAAACTGGTCCTCCATGTGTCTTTTCAAAGTTTCTCACTCAATCTTCCACTCTTCCACTTATTAATTATGCGACTCACTTTTTTTTCTATTCATCTTAGTGGGGTGTGGATGTCGCTGGCTGGCCAGTATTTCTTGCCCATACCTAGTTGCCCTTGAAAAGGTGGTGATGAGCTGCCTTCTTGAACTGCTGCATTTCTCCTGCCGTGGGTTGACCCACAATACTATCAGGGAGGGAATGACAGGATTTTGACCCAGTGTCGGTGAAGGAATGACGGTATATTTCCAAGTCAGGATAAAGAGTGGCTTGGGGGGGAACTTGGAGGTGGTGTTGTTCCCATATCTGCTGCCCTTGTCCTTCTAAATGGGAGTGGTTGTGGGTTTGGAAGATGCTGTCTGAGGATCTTTGGTGAATTTCTGTGCTGCATCTTGTAGATAGTACACACTGCTGCTACTGAGAGTCAGTGGTGGAGGGAGTGAATGCTTGTGTATGTCGTGCCAGTCAAGTGGGCGGCTTTGTCCTGGTTGGTGTCAAGCTTCATGGGTGTTGTTGGGGCTTCACTCATCCAGGCAAGTGGGGATTATTCCATCTGGTGCTGGCCTTGTGAAATTAAACAGCAGGAGAGACTGGCATACTTGCTCCTACCAGAATTTTGCAAAATCTGTGTAATTGGCTTCATATTTAAATACAGGCATTGCATCACTTCAGTAATTGCAATCACATTAAAGTGTTAAACCAAGCAAATGCCTAGAAAGGCAAGTTAGCTCCTCCATTTGTTGACAGAAACCTGGCTATGCTGGTGGACAGAGTGATGGAAAAGATAACAGTGTTGTATCATATAAAGGAGGTTTTGCCACCAGATTCAGACATCTTGCATTAAGATAACGGCATGACTCAGCGCATGTGCCGGATGAGGTAAAATTCACAGCAGTGCAATGAGATGGTTAATGATTGTTTGTGCCCCACAAGAGTAGATGCAATGATCTTCTCTCTGCTATCTCATACTCACAACAGCCATCACTAACTCTAACTCTGCCACTGTCCATTCCTCTCACCAAAGCTCATGGATTACAACTCTCACTTTTTCATACATCATGTCCCCTCAATAGCCCTCACTTACCTCATTCTGCCAAACTACAAGCCCTTGCTGTCCTCGATACTTCCTACTCACTGGAGACATTTTATCACCTCTCCTGCTCATGTATCCCCACCAATGGCTATTCCATTCACTAGCATCATACTCATTCTGACTTTTGTCTCATGATAGGACCCATTGGCTCACGTTCAGACTGATATTTCCGCAGCTTCTGGCTGATTTACCTGTAACCCCGAACTGAGCTGCAGAACTGACCATGGCTTAATCCCTGGACAACAAGGACAGACTCCAGACTTTGGAAGGACCAAATGCCTCACTGACTATGGCCAGCCCCTTGGACTGGAATCAGACAAGCCCAATACCTGACATGATATTGCCCCTGACTGAGAATACTCCCCATTGACCTCTGTCAGGGCTGCTCCTCCTTGACTTGCAGACATGGCTGTTTGATTGAACCATATGCAATGTGCTTTCCACCTAAGCTGCCAGGGTATGTTGTGACATTGATGTAACACAGTGCCATGCAGAAACATGCCCACCATCATGTCTGTTCAGTGCTTCGAGTCATCCTCAGTTGCCACCTCTTCCTGTTGACTAAAGCAATGTAAGCCACAGATGTTGGCAGACTCTACGCAAGCTCAAAGTGATTGGGTGCTGAGAAATGAAATGAAGAGCCATGAGATGTATCCTGTGTAGGTGCATGAGGCATGAGTTTCTCCTTCCACAAAATGCCCTGGTAGAAGCATGCAAATGGGAAGTGTTCTCAAGCTCAAAGGTGAAGCCCTGACGGGCTGAAGTGGTATGTGAATTGGTCTTAAACCAGTTCTGAACATGCGGTGAGGTTGCTGGTCTGCTGTTACCATGCACAAAGAACAGAAAAGGGCACTGTTTGTGCTGTACCATTGTGATGAATACAGTGTTGGATGAGGTTCAATAGAAGCAAATGGTGTGCTGCTGCTGTCAGTAACCAATGTGACTTTCATATCAGGAATTTACTGTCTGTTTTCTCAGGCAAGGACACAAGAATTAGAAGCTTCATAAGAAAGAGGTGAGTTTAGCTCATAATAAGATGGAAAAACATTGAAATAAGGTAACTACAGCTCATTAGTGAAACTTAGGCCTACCTGTTTAAAATTTAAAGGGAAAAGTTGGACTTTTTTTCCTCAATGTTCAGAATCTGACTTTTCCATTTATGCTATTTTATCCCCATGTTCTCAGCATTTCCCACACTGTTAAACAAAGTGGAAAATTTCACCCACATGTTTAGATTCCCATGAGGAATTCCCGTGAGAATTCTCATGAGGTGAAGTTCAGTTTAATGGATAATTGTTAGTAGTTTGAGTGATCAATTTGTTTTTTTCAACATGTAATAAGTCTGACATTTGCTGGGACGCAGAAACCACTTTCTCTCCTAAATATTTGGAAACACCAGACATAAGTGAAAGTTTATCAGAGCCACAAATCCCCAATTTTAAAACTGTAGTGATTATAACACTGTCATCCAGGTTGACATAATAAAAAATGCGTTCCCTAATTGGGGCTCTTAGCCTGGTCCGATCAGGGAGCCCTGGCGGACAGATATAAATAGGAGTGTCAGAGGTTCTGTGCAGTCTGAGAGCATAATGTGTGGGAGCTGGGTCAGTGTCAAGGCCTCTACACATGTAAATAAAGGATGACTGAGAGACAGGGTAGTGGCCTCTGAGGAGCTATTTCAAAAACATTAATTTCGACTTCACTTCAGCAAACCAAAAGTCTCTGGTCATGGTATATCTCTCCTTGGAGGTGGTGTGAAGGGGAAATAGTGTGGCAAGTTGGCTCTGGAGATAATCTCACCTCCTCCTCACTATTTCACTAACTAAGTTCTGGGTTGGAAGCTCTGTGGGTGACTTTCTTGACCTACCATCAACTAAAGACCTTGAGTGCTGAATTAATGGCCGGTGTGCTGCCTCAACTTGCCATATCCCCAAACAGCTGCCTCCAGGATTAGTGAGAATTTTGGCTATTTTCTCACTTTAGAACCTGTCTGCTGAGTTGTGGAGAGGCCCCACAGAAATCCCACCCTGTAAGAAGTATTTACATTCTTACCACTGGATCTCCTGAGGGATTGGCTTAATTTGGCAGATCATAGGACTTGGAAGCTGCCAGCATCTGAGTGATCTTTAGTGTCTAGCAACCCAGGATGCCCAGGACAAGCATGGCAAGCAGCTTATCCATGTGCTTGTGGAAAACAGCACACCAATGCGGCAGAATGGATGACCTTTAGGCTCAGGCTGTAGCACTAAAGCATTAATAGTCATGGCACAACATCACAAGGCAAAAATGCTGTGAGCATGCAAGTAGGTACTCAGCAAATGAGTGCTATGAGAGCAAGTGAGTAACTTTGAGATGCAGGCTGGTTCAATCTCTGAGCTGCGTGCCTGTTTGTGTATGCAAGGTATCCTTGCAGCAGCCTTTTATTGCTAGTTCCTGGTGCGCCAGGTAAGGCAGGTTTGATTTGATTTTATTGTTGCCATATGGGCTGAGGTATAGTGAAAAGTATTGTATTGTGTGATATACTGGCAAATTATAGCTTGCATAAGTACATCATGGTTAGAAAACAGTGTACAGAATATAGTGTTACATCTACAGAGAAGGCCATAGAACAATTTTAATGTATGGGAGGTCTATTCAAAAATCTGATAACAGCAGGAAAAAAGCTGTCCTTGAACCTGTTGGCATGTGTTTCAAACTTTAGTACCTTCTGCTGACAGAAGAGGGTGGAAGACAGTACAACCAGGTTGGGAGGGGTCTTTGATTATGTTGTCTGCTTCACCAAGGCAACAGGAAGTGTAGACGGAGTCAAAGAAAGAAAGGCTGGCTTTTGTGATGGATTGTATGTCCGAAGCGTCCTGCAAGTAGATCAGGGAGATGAAGTGAAGACTCTGAGTGGATCTATGGATGGGAGGTACATCTAGCTGGACCCCATGGATCATGCCCTAAGATGCAGTTTTGTGTTGAGCAACATGGAGGGTCTTCATAGGTATCAGGGAGCTGAAGTTGCAAAATGCCTACTCTGACCTTCAAGTTGATTCAGCATGCTTGGTAAATGGAAATATGCCTACTAATAAAGAAAGATGTGCAATTAATGAGGCGAGCAAGCAACAATCCACCTTAATAGGCAACTAGAGAAAATCTCACCTCGACACCCAGCAGATGCATAAACAATGTAGTGAGTCAGTCCAGACATAGCAATAGGCTTTGCTAGATTTTTCCTGTAACTAATCTTGCCACTTTCCATGTAATTCAAGCAAATATAAGATTCTGCCCAATAGCTCTGAAGGAGTTAATGTTCACATTGCATTGAACTCCACCCATTCTGTTAATGCCACACACAGTTGTGGGTGGAGACAGGGAGCTCTGTGCAATCCTTCAGAAGGAGCAGATGTATTCTGTAAAGTTCCTGACAGTAGAGTAATAATGCTGAGCAAGTAATGTATTTATACTTACTGTTATCGTGCAATGAAACATCTTGTTAATTACAGTACCTCTTCTGTAAAGGCTCAGTGTTTGTGTATCCTATACCACTTATCATTAGACATATCCAGGACAAAGTACAGACAAATGAGTTAAAACAAAACAAATAACTGCTGATGCTGGAGATTTGGATCAAAACCAAAAATGCTAGAGAAACTCAGATGGCCTGGCAGTATCTGCAGGTAGAAGAACAGTGCTAATGTTTTCAGTCCAGTGATCAGGGTCCAGTCAAGGGTATGGACTCATAATTTTAACTTGGTTTTTCTCTCCACAGATGCTGCAAGACCTGTTGAATTTCTCCAATACTCAACTGTATCGAATATAAAACAAATGAGGATTGGAGACAGCACACATGCTTCAAGCAACCCTGACTCTAAACCGAACACACTCTGCTAGAAATGGCAGATACCACTAAGTCTCTGTAGTTGCAATCAGGTTGATACATCATGGTTAGCAGCAACATGGATTTGAATATCATGCAGAAATCATCACCATGAGGAGAAAGAAAAGAAAATTTTGAAGACCTTTAAGTTTACCATCTTCAAAAGCATCACCGCTTGAAGAATATAGATAGGCAATCAGCAGCTGAACTGCAATTACCAAGCAACAGGGCAAGCTCAACACTCCAAAGAAAGATTTTGTCAAGAGGCTGGTAAGAGGCACAGGGAAAAGAGTGTGGGCTAAGGAAGACAGAAAAGACAGGCACGCTTAGGACAAAGACAGAGACATTAGCAAAGGAAACTGTATTGGGAAAAAGGAAAGCTCAAAGAGTAAAATTGGAAACCCTGTAAGGAAAATGGGGTCACTTTGCAAATGTAATGCAAAGGCCATCAAAGAAAGGCAGGGTGTGTGGAGAAGGCAAAATCACTTTTTACAACAAACATTACTGATGTTGAGACTATGATCCATGTGGGACAGCTGCAAGAAACAATAAAAGGGTCTGAAAACATATTTAGATGGAGACAGAAGAATTGACATTGCCTCCGATTCAGTTAAGCTTGAAAAAAAGCAAATTTATAAAATTTGTGTGAAAGAGTGTAGCAACAGAAGAAAAGCCAGGAGAATGTAATGACTTAAAAAGAATCAGTAGTTAATTATGATTGTGGTGAGAAAATGTACAAGAGCTGTAGGCAGGGCACTTTATGTAAAAGCATGAGAGAAGCAAGTGCTTGATATTTCAGACCATGAAAGGCAAAATGTCTATTCTTCCAGGGAAAAAGCACAAAACCTCCATTGTAGACACAGAAGATGGAAAAACGTTGAATACAGTGGTAAATTCCAATGTTACTGCATTATTCCAGTAATATAGTATAAAGGAGCAGGAAATTTGGAAGCAGGAAATCATTAATATTGAAAGTCAATAAAATGTAACCATTTATTGAAGAAGGTAACAAAGTTTTAACAAAATAGAGTTTAAAAAGCCTTGCAAATGAAAACAAAATGCGATACAGAAGTTAGCTAGTGAAAGACCTAACTTTCTTCCAAGTTCAAGGAAAATGCCTTCAGGAAAAATTGTGAAAAATCCAGACTACCTGTAATTGCGAAATCAGAGACTTGGTGGGAGTTGATGGCCACCTAATCTCTCCTATTCCTGAAACAGAAATTCACTACGTCAGTTCAGAATGAAACCTATTTAGTATTTCAAACATTTCAGAAATGATAAGTCTAACATTGTTATATACACTATCAAATAATAAGTTAACTGTGGGGGAGTGACTTGGAGAACAATGTTACGTAAGATAATGGGTCTGAAGGAATTAATGTTCATGTTACATTTAGCTCCATCCATTCTGTTGCAGATGCACAGTTTGTGGTTGGAGACAGGGAGCTCTAGACGAGCCTTCATGGGGAGCAGATGCAAGCTCTACAGGAACTCGAGAGTCCTGTTAATTATACCTGACTGGTAATATAGTTCACCTTATTGTAATGCAATAAACCATCTTGTTAACTGACAACAGTGCCGTTCCTGTAAAGACTCTACGGCGGTGTATCTTCAATTGATCATTGTTAGACTGGCCTGAAACCAAGTATTGCTGAAGAAGAATTAGTAATAGTGACCTAGCTCAGACAGCACTCGGTGTGATTGATGTACAGGCAGATGATAGAAAGTCTCAGAGGTGGCTATTAAGATTATGCTTGTCTTATGAAGATACTTTAAATTTAATATTGCTTGGAGGACTTAAGGTTTGAAGGACTGTGGCAAAAGGAATTCATTTCAAACATTTCAGAAATACCTGGAGCACCTTAGTTGACCGAGGTGATTAAAAGAGTAGACATTGGAGACTTTACGTATCAATGTGTTCTGCAAAGGCACATGACTCGTGATGATTGTTTGCTTTGCTGTAGGCCCTGCTGGGGCTATTTTAAACACAGACTGACTTGGGGAGGTTCTAGTTTTATCTGGTTAAGTTCAGGGGAAACCTGCTAAAAAACAAGCTGAATTGGAGGAAATCGTTCTATGAACAAACGGCCCACCTAATCTCTCCTATTCCTGAAACAGTAATTCTCTACGTCAGTTAAGAATGAAACCTACTTAGTATTTCAAAAGAATGACTGAACCAACACCACAAGATCGTATTTTCTGATCACACTGTGACAACTCTGAGCGATTAGCAACTTGACCACACTAGCCAGACATCAGAACAACAAACTCCAGAACACCTTTAGGGTGGTATCGTGGCTCAGTGGTCAGCACGGATACCTCACAATGCCAGGTACCTGGGTTCAATTCTACCTTTGGGCAGCTGTCAGTGAACTTGCATGTTGTCCCTGTTCTCTGCTTGGGTTTCCTCCAGGTGCTCTAGCTTTCTCCAACAGTCCAAATAAGTGCAGGTTATGTGGGTTGGCCATGCTAAATACCCACAGCGGCCAGGGATGTGCAGGCTAGGTGGGTTAGCAACAGGAAATGCAGGGTTACAGGAAGAGGGTGGATCTGGGTAGGATGCTCTTCAAAGAGTCAGTGTAGACTTGATGGGCCAAATGGCCTGCTCCCACACAAGGGATTCTGTGTATCTTATGCTTTGTCTTTTTGCCTTCAAAAGTAATTCCTTCGTCAAAGGTTTTTTGTTTTCTCAGATAGACTATCTCCATAGAGAATCTGCTCTTTTTTCACTCTTTTCCAGAAGTGTTTTTGAGTGTGAGTATGTGTGTGTGTATGTGCGTGTCTGTGTGTGTGTGCGTGTGTGTGTGTGTGTGTCTGTGTGTGTGTGTGTTTGTGTGTGTGTGTATTCTGGGAATATTAAAATAGATAAGCATTTACATTCTATATACTGACAATATCAATTAACCAATTATTGCAATTTTGTATAATATTTTTTAGATAATAAACCTATAATTGCGTAAATCAGGAAATCTGGTTCTTATGTTCTTTTTTGAAAACTTCTTATGGATAATGTACTTCATGGATCATACTTGTAACTAATAAAAGTATTTTATTATACATTGTGACCCATGAAGTAGTGAGAAGAAAGGAATGGTGTAGTCTTCCAGCCTCTATTGTAAATCTACAATTACCTTTGTAAACTATAAAAATATAGATCATGTGTTGTTATGTCTTAGTGTAAGCTGTTTTGTGACGTAAGATAATGCCAGTTTTATCATCAGAATGATGCTGCTTCAAGGGATGCCAGTAGTAAGTTCATCCAAGGTGAACCTTTTGATCACTTGCCTTCAGTTTTGGGTAATCTTTCAGAGAGTATAAAAGAAGTTATTTTTGAGGACCCTCTTGCAGTATAGTGGGAGTATGCCTTACTCCCCCCACCCCCAGCCCAAGCCTGAGAGGCCTGAGTTCAAGTCCCACCTGCTGTGTGTAATAACATCTGTGAAGAGGTTGATTAAGAAGCTGGTAGAAGTTATTTTTTAATGTCTGCAGTTGGCATTTCACAAGACCCAGATGTTAAGGCTACCATTTGCCTTCATAATGCTATTTTCTCTTCTGATAACAGCTCATATCATCCAGACAGCCTCCTTGGATGTCTGTTTATGTTGGTGGCTGGGATACGGGACCATGGCTTCCATACATCTGCAACAGTGAATCAAGTTGTTTTAAAGTGCTTTGCAATCAATAAGGTAGTTTTAAAATGCAGTCAGGGTAGTAATATAAGAAATGCAGCAGTCAAATTGCACACAGGCCAGAACAAATGGCAATATGATAATGATCAGGTCATCTGTTCGAATGATGTTGGTTGAGGATAAAATATAGGCTAGGACATTGAGGTAACTCCCCTGCTGTTCTTCACAATTATGCAATGGGATCATTTACATCCACCTGAGAGATTTGGCAGGAACTCATTTTATTCTTTCCCCAAAACACACTACAGCACTCTTCAGTACTGCATAGAACTTCCAGGCTAGATTTTTGTGTTCATGTCTCTGATTCAGAATGCTACCAAAACGGAACCACAGTTAAAGGGCTAAAGAATCAGGATGAAAGGCGGTTCCATCCTTATACAAGCTATTAGGAAATGCTAAGATCATGGGTATCTGGAAACAATAGGTCCTGGCAATCTTCCTGATTTGTTTTGTGGAACTCCTGTGGACCAATAGCAAAAGCCCATAGAAAATGCTGGACATGCATCTTTTCTCATTTTTCCATCAAGAGTTTTCCATAATTTTGCTTTTGCACTCTCCCATTCTGATTTATAATTATGAAATATTAAAGTAAAGATGTTTCTACAGGGCATTGATGAGCCCCTATCTGGAGTGCCACTTAGAGATTTAGTCTTTTATTTAAGAAAGTGTATAGATGCATTAGAAAAGTCAAAAGAAGGTACATTTGACTGCTACACTGGGATCGGAAGCTTTATCTAATAAGGGTAGGTAGGACATGTTGGGCCAGTATCCATTGCTGTAATAGAATAATTAGAGGTAATCTTATTGGATGTGAACAAACCTGAGAAGATTTGATTGGGTCGATGGTAAAAGGACCTTTACCCCTGTGGGAGAGACTAGAAGTAGGGAACACAGATTATAAATGACGAGTTTTCCATTTTGGAGAGAAAATTAGATGGAAACGAGAAGGATTATTTTGGGAGAGTCACAAGTCTTTGGAGTTGTCTTCCCCAGAGAGTGGTAGTGGTCGAGACATTGCATTTTTCAAAAGGTAGACATCCATAATTTCTTGACAAACAAGGGAGTCATAGCTTATCAGGGCTTGGTGGAAATATAAAGTTGTGGCCTCAAGAAAACCAACTACAATCTTAATGACGAGCAGAACAAGCTTGAGGTGCCAAATGCTTCTAATTTGCAATAAGTGTGTCATATACGAACTCACAGGCCTGTGCAGGCTCTTCTGTACAAAATGAAGTAAAGTAAAAGTGGGGGAAAAAAACAAAAAAAAACAAGATCCAATTACAGAAAATCAGTAAAGGGAGACAGAAGCAATACACAAAGCAAAACATGTTAACATGGGCAAGAGGTAATAAATGAGAAGAAAACAACAAAAAAAGCCCCAGAATTTATAAACAAGACCTCCCTTCCCCAGTCAAATCAACACTGATCCGCTTTTTGACAATAATTGTTGTTGTTTTGACACTTCACACATTTAAATTTCCTGTATTGTTTAAATTCCGAACAGCTGTTAGCCCTTAAGTCCTTTTTCTCAAATCTCAAGCCCTGCTCTCCAACACATTTAGGACTGTTAACTTCTGAGCTATTTCTGTTGGCTAATAAAATTGATTGAATATTAACATGATATTCATTGCTTCATTGCAGGCTTTTGCCTCATGTGTTGTAGGTATCTAACTACAAAATTTTGGCCTTCAAAAAATAAATTGCACGAATAATAATAAAACATCTGTATTGTTTTGTATCAGGCAATCTAGGAAGTAAGGCCACAGAGTTCATTGTTCTCTCCTTTATACTTCTGTAACAGAAAATTTCCTTTTCACTTTTCTTATATTATTCAGTTTGATCTTTTTGACAGTCTCCCAATAACAATGACAACCTGTGAGCCTCATTAAAAACAGCAATTTTTCAAGTTGCTTTCTTCTTTTTAATGATTTATTATTTTCATTCAACACATGAAAATCATTAAGTTTGGATGTTGTCAAACACTATCTGTAGTTATGACAGCATTCGTTCAGCTTCACCCCAAACTCTGCACATTAGTTACTGTAATTATATTCTGTCTATTTCAATTCGCAAAACTTACCATATTGCACAGTTTTTCGTGAATAGTCCATGAAATCTTGCATGCCTAAGACTTTGAGGAATTCTCAGAACAGAAATGCTTGCCCAATATGATACATTTGGAATCAGTTTCAAAGGTTTCTTAGAAGAATTTCAAAGACATGATGCGCAATCATGGTCTCAGATGTGCAAAGGTCAGGCTAGAAGATAGCCCTAGTGATGCCACCCCTATAAGGCCAGGACCCCAACTTAACCATTGGCCTTATTTCCATCTGATTGTCATTATGCAGCCCACCAGCTCCAGTAGGTGCCCAGAGAAAATTGAAACATGAATCTGGTTCTTTATTTAGCCTTAGAACGATACAGCGCAGCAGGAGTTAATTCAGTCCACCATGAGACTGCTGCCTGTTTGAAAGAGTGAACAAATCAATCCCAATCCCCAACGAATTCATCCCCTTTGTAAATATCGAACTGATCTCTTAGAAATCCTTACCCGCCCTCACAGAGTGTTTTGGTTAGTTTTACATTTCACTCGAAGGGCGGCATCTCCAACAGTGCATTCCCACAGCATTGCACTGGAGTACCAGCCTGGATTATGTGCTCAAGTCTCTGGAGTGGGACTCACATCTTTCTGACTCAGAGGCGAGAATGCTACCAACTGAGCCACAGCTGACACCCAACTGAGCTACAGCTGACAAAGCTCTTAAAGGATGGTTGAATTCAATTCTTGGAAATTGCTCTACCATATTGTAAAACGATTGTGAAAAATGAGTCACGATCAAATCTTCATTCACCATGCAGTCAAAACTCTCAAACAGTTTTCTGAGTTCTAGCATCACAGTTATCACTGCTTCTGTTGTTGCCTTGAGGTTCAACCTCTACCACTTTTGCTCTGGGCATCTATCACCTGATTGTTGCTATTCATATTGCAGTGATACAAACCAGTAACAATCTGTACTTAGCGGCTGTGAGCAGTTAGGAATGATCCCATATCACCTCTTCTGAGGGCACTCTTCAATGCCTGCAGGGCAAAGGCTGCCAGAAGGTGGTCTCGCAGAGATTGCTGCTTTGCTGGTTTCAAATGCTCCACAGATACATCAGTGCCCACCTTCCACTGGGTCACACCTGTTCAGGGGAGTCTCGTAAAAGTAGTAGACAAAGAACAAGAGCAGTAGTTATTTGGTACAAAGATTCGGCACAATATTAAGAAGAATCTATAGTAAGGAATAAAGAATTTTCTTAGACAGTCTGCAGTACGTGGCTTGGCCACAGCAGCATCTGAGTTTAATTTTATGTACATGTGAAACTTCAGGGATTTACAGGGTGGCAGTAAATTGACACTTCAAAATGATGACACTGTCAGAAATTTGGAGATGCATAAACATCATTTTATTTGTGGTCACCCTTTGATATGAAAGGTGCACAGTGGCTCAGTGGTTAGCGCTGCTCCATAACAGTGCCATGGACTGAGATTCAGTTCCAGCTTTGGGTGACTGTCTGTGTGCAGTTTGCCTGTTCTCCCTGTATCTGTATGGATTCCATCCAGTGCTCTGGTTTCCTGCCACCGTCCAAAGATGTGCAGGTTAGGTGAATTGGCCATGCTAAGTTGCCATATTAGCCAGGGATGTGTGGGTTAACCACAGGAAATGCAGGGGTGCAGTGATAGGGGAGGGGGGGTGAGTCTGGTGGGACATCTTCGGAGACTCGGTGTGGATTAGGTGGTCCAAATGGCCTGTTTCCACACTACAGGAATTCTATGGAGCTGGCTATTTTGGCAAAAGACTCCAAAAGCTGCCTAAGTTGTTCAATGTGCAGTGACGATAACCATTGCAGACTGCTGTTCTCCCAGTGTAAGTTGTAGTCTGAAGAGTGATATGGAAAAAAAACACTTTACTCCTCATCACCGGAAGTCACACAGTGACATCTGACACAGTCATGATCCTGTTCTTTTTTGCAGCCTTGCAACAAGATGAAGTCAGAGTAAGATGTTTCTTGTTCAAACAAATGGTGCAAACCTTCCAATCTGGCCAGAATCGCTATTTCTGAAATAGCTCAAACAAAATTTTGCCTACTCACCATCCCAGGAGTTCTGCTCAGAGTTCTGATGCAGGATCCATCCTCATAGATGAAATCTAGCAGAGCATGTAGGCAAGATTAGAATTGATTATCACAAAGACCAAACCCTTATTTTATTCAGTTGTGGGACGTGGGTGACTTTGACTGGCCAGCAATTATTGCCCATCTTTGAACTGAGTGGCTGCGAGGCCATTTCAGGTGCAGTTAAGAATCAACTACATTGTTATGGATCTGGAGTTACATTGTAGGCCAGATCACGTATGGCTGGCATATTTCCTTCCCGAAAGGCCATTAATAACGTATCCCATAATCGGCTTTGGTTTCACGACTGTCAGTAGATTCTTGATTGCAGATGTTTTAGCTTTTCTTTAGTTCAAGTTCCAGTTTCATTTGCAGTGGAGGGATTCAAACCACGGTCCCTAGAACATTAGCTGAGTTTCTATCCAGTGGATAATACAGTAAGCCATTGTTTATGTCAATAGCTGCTGTTTTCCAGCAAGTAAAATCTTTAGAAGCCTCAAAACCACTTTGACAGCTACTAAGGAGGGAAAATGAACATGCAAGTATTTGGGAGAGGGACCAGAGTGGAATGTAGATCAGTAATAAGATAGGGTGGTAGGTCGATAAAGGGCTGAGAACCTGGTAGATGATATAATAGGAAGACACAGACTGAAGCAATGGCTTTCAAAAGGAAATTAAGTAAAGAATGGAAGGTGAGGGTAGGATGAATGCAGGATTCTGGGGAAAGGGTGCAAATGAAATGAGCTAAATTGCTGCAACGGAGAGCTGGCAGGGTGTCAATGGGCCCAACTGCCTCATCTGGGGATTTATACATTCTTCAATAACAAGATGTAGACCTGGATGAACACAGCAGGCCAAGCAGTATCAGAAGAACAGGAAAGCTGACGTTTCGGATCTAGGCCTACTATCTCTTAAATATTCTGTGTTTCAGTTTTTTTGGAGAAGTGCAGCCTTCTGACACTTTGATGTGGAGAAGACTTGGTATGATTAACAGTCTGGAAACTCTAATCAGAGGGCGTCTCTCTCTACAGAATAGGTATCTTCCGTGATGACTGAGATAACAAAGTGTGGAGCTGGATGAGCACAGCAGGCCAAGCCGCATCTTAGGAGCACAAAAGCTGACGTTTCGGGCCTAGACCCCTAGGGGGAGGGGGAGAGGGTTCTGAAATAAATAGGGAGTGAGGGGGAGGTGGATCGAAGATGGATAGAGGGGAAGATAGGTGGACAGGAGACAGACAAGTTAAAGAGGCGGGGATGGAGCCAGTAAAAGTGAGTGAAGGTGGGGAGGTAGGGAGAGGATAGGTCAGGCTGGGGAGGACAGACAGGTCAAGGGGGCGGAATGGGGTTGGGAGGTAGGAAATGGGGGTCTGGCTTGAGGTGGGAGGAGGGGATAGGTGAGAGGAAGAACAGGTTGGGGAGGTGGGGATGAGCTGGGCTGGTTGTTGGATGCAGTGGGGGGAGGGGAGATTTTGAAGCTGGTGAAATCCATTGGGCTGCAGGGTTCCGAAGTGGAATATGAGTTGCTATTCCTGCAACCTTCGCGTTGCATTGTTGTGGCATTGCAGGAGGCCGAGGATGGACATGTCGTCAGAGGAACAGGAGGGAGAGTTGAAATGGTTTGTGACTGGGAGGTGCAGTTGTTTATTGCGAACCAAGGGTAGGTGTTCTGCAAAGCAGTCTCAAAGCCTCCGCTTGGTTTCTCCGATGTAGAGGAGGCCACAACGGGTACAGTGGATGCAGTATACCACAATGGCAGATGTGCAGGTGAACATCTGCTTGATGTGGAAAGTCTTCTTGGGGCCTGGGATGGGGGTGAGGGAGGAGGTGTGGGGGCAAGTGTAGCACTTCCTGCGGTTGCAGGGGAAAGTGCCGGGTGTGGTGGGGTTGGAGGGGAGTGTGAAGCGGACAAAGGAGTTACGGTGGTCCCTCCAGAAAGCAGACGATGGTGGGGATGGAAAAATGTCTTTGGTGGTGGGGTTGGATTGCAGATGGCGGAAGTGTCGGAGGATGATGCGTTGGATCCGGAGGTTGGTGGGGTGTTATGTGAGGACAAGGGAGATTCTCTTTGGGCGGTTATTGTGGGGATGGGGCGTGAGGGATGAGTTGAAGGAAATTTGGGAGACACGGTTGAGGACATTCTCGACCACTGCGGGGGGGGATGTTGCAATCCTTGAAGAACGAGGACATCTGGGATGTGTTGGAGTAGAATGCCTCATCCTGGAGCAGATGCGGTGGAGGCGAAGGAATTGGGAATAGGGGATGGCATTTTTGCCGGAGGATGGGTTGGAGGAGGTGTATTCCAGGTAGCTGTGGGAGTCAGTGGGCTTGAAATGGATATTGGTTTCTAGGTGGTTGCCTGAGATGGAGACAGAGAGGTCCGGGAAGGTGAGGGATGTGTTGGAGATGGTCCAGGTGAACTTGAGGTTGGGGTGGGAGGTGTCGGTGAAGTGGATGAACTGTTCGAGCTCTCGTGGGAGCATGAGGCGGCGCTGATACATTCATCAGTGTATAACTATCCTGGGCCTCCTGCAGGGCCACACGATGCCACCCGAAGGTTGCAGGAACAGCAAATCATATTCCGCTTGGCAGCCCTGCAGCCCAATGGTATCAATGTGTATTTTACATGCTTCAAAATCTCCCCTCTCCCTACTGCATCCCACAACCAGCACAACTCGTCCCCACCCCCCTGACCTGTTTGTCCTCTCACCTAACCCCGCCTCCCACCTCAAGCCACACTCCCATTTCCTACCTACTAACCGCCTCCCGCCCCCTTGACCTGTCCATCCTCCCAAGCCTGACCTATCCCCTCCATACCTCCCCACCTTCACTCATCTTTACTGGCTCCATCCCTGCCTCTTTAACTTGTCTGTCTCCTGTCCCCCTATCTCCCCCTCTATCCATCTTCCGCTCTCTCCCTATTTATTTTGGAATCCTCTCCCTCTCCCCCTTTTCTGATGAAAGGTCTAGGCCCGAAACATCAGCTTTTGTGCTCCTGAGATGCTGCTTGGCCTGCTGTGTTCATCCAGCTCCACACTTTGTTATCTCAGATTCGCTAGCATCTGCAGTTCCCATTATCTCTTCTGTGATGACTCATTATTTTCCTCCTGGAATATCTTGGTCAATACTTACTCCTTCTCGACATTGTAAACCAAGCAGTAGCATGCCACTTTTTGTAGAAGTATGCTTGAGTCCTGACTCATTTGCTACTTTACAGCAATCACTACACGCGAGATGTATTTAGTTGACTTACAGGGTTTTGGGGCATCCAGTGGTCGGGGAGGTGTAGAAAAATTCTTCATAGGAAATCTTTGTGACCCAGACTAAAAGATAATTTTATGCTTATCCAGAATCTAAGGAAACTCAAATAATTAAACTTAACATAGAGAAAGTAACACCCACATTTCGCTACAACAAACAAACTGCATCCCCGCCCCCCCAATACAGGAAGTGCTTCAGAGATACAACTGTGTTGTTCATTGTGCCACATGCACAGTGACAGTGTTTAGTCAAAAATGAAGCAGGGCAGATGGACCTTCCCACTTAGCTTGATTTAACAATGACAAGGCAAGTTTCAAACGGGTTGTGAAAGGACCAAGAATATTTTTAGAACACTTTGGCTGTAATCTCTTACCAGCGGTAAGTTTTCCTGAACAAGAGAACAGAAATACGGCCCAGGAACAGGCCTTCAGCCCTCTAAGCCTGTTCCTATCATCATGCCCTGATGAAACCGAAAACAATCCTTCTACTCTTATTCGGTCTGTATCCCTCTATTCCCTCCACATTCATGTAACCATCTGGATGCCTCTTATATGTAACCAATGTGCCTGCTTCCACCAATCCATCTGGCTGTGCTTTCCAGGCTCCTACCAGTCTCTGTGTGAAAAGTTTTCATTGCATATCTCCCTTAAACTTTTGCCCTCCCGCCTTGAATCTATGTCCCCTCATAATTGGAACTTCAATTCTGGGAAAAAGCCTCTGACTATCCATCCTGTCTATGCCTCTCGTAATTTTGTAGACTTCTATCAGATCACCTCTCAGCCACTGTCTTTCCAGTGAAAGCAATCCTAATCTTTTTAACCTTTCCTCATAGCCAATGTGCTCGAGACCGGGGAACATCTTGGTGAAACTTCTCTGCACTCTCTCCAAAGCTTCCATGTCCTTCTGGTAATGTGGCAACCAATACTGTGCATGATACTCCAAGTGTGGCCTAACAAGGGTTTTATATACATGCAACATGTTTTGCCAACTCTTGTGCTTATGCTCTGGCCGATGAAAGCCAGCATGCCGTGTGAGATAGTAAGAACTGCAGATGCCAGAGTCAGAGACAATACAGTGTGGAGGGAGGAGCACAGCAGGTCAGGCAGCATC
This sequence comes from Stegostoma tigrinum, assembly GCF_030684315.1. Classification (NCBI taxonomy): domain Eukaryota; kingdom Metazoa; phylum Chordata; class Chondrichthyes; order Orectolobiformes; family Stegostomatidae; genus Stegostoma; species Stegostoma tigrinum. The sequence goes on from NC_081355.1 coordinate 105,116,575, forward strand.
AGAGGAGCAGGAAAGTTGACATTTCAGGTTGGGACCCTTCTTCAGAAAATATGCCATATGCCTTCTTAATAACTTTGGCCACCTATGTTGCCACTTTTGGAGAACTGTGGACCTGCACGCCCAGATCCATTAGTATGTTCAGAACCTATGGGTTCTGCTGTTCACAGTATAATTCACACCTAAATTTGATCCTCCAAAATGCATCACCTCGCATTTCTCTGGATTAAACTCCATCTGCCATTTCTGCCAATCTATCTATATCCTGTTGTATACTTTCACAATCGTTGGCAATATTAGCAACTCCACCAATCTTTCTGTCATCTGTAAACTCACTAACCAGACCACCCACATTTTCCTCCTGATCATTGATGTATACTACAAACAACAGAGGACCTAAGGCCGATCCCTGTGGAACACCAATAGTTACTGGTCTCCATTCTGAAAAAAACACCCTTCACTGCTACCCTCTGTCTTCTATGACCAAGCCAGTTTTGTATCCATCCAGCCAGCCCACCCCGAATCCAATGTGATTTTAGTTTTTGTACCAATCTGCCGCATAAGATTTTATCAAAAGCTTTAATAAAGTCCAAATAAACTACATCCACAGCTCTTCCCTCATCAATTATCCTTGTCACCTCTTCAAAAATTCAGGCAGGTTGGTGAGACATGGCCTTCCCTATATGAAACCATGCTACCTGTCACTAGCTAGTCCACGTTGTTCCAAATGTGAATATATCCTGACGCTCAGTAAATTCTCCAAGAGCTTCCCCACCACAGATGTCAGAGTCACTGGCCTATAATTTCCTGGATTATCCCTGCTTCCTTCCTTAAACAAGGGAATAACATTGGCTAATCTCCAGTCCTCTGGAACTTCGCCTGTGGTCAAAGGGATGTGAAGATATCTGCTAATGTCCCAGCTATTTCTTCCCTCGCCTCTCGCAGTAATCTGAGGTAGATCCCATCTGGCTCTGGGGACATGTCCACCTTAATGCAATTTAGGATGTACAAAACTTTTTCCTTTAATATATTGACATTATCTGGAGTATTCACTCACTCTCCCTGACCTCAACATCAGTCATGTCCTTCTCCTCAGTGAGTACCAATACAAAGTACTTATTAAGGATCTCTCTCAATTCTTGTGGCTCCATGCGTAACTTCTCTCCTTTGTCCTTGTGGGGGCCCACTCTTTCACTTGCTACCCTCTTTCTTCTAATATATGCATAGAAAGCCTTGGGGTTCTCCTTGACTCCGTTTGCCACAGAAATTTCATGGCCCCTTTCAGCCTTCTACTTCAGCATGTAAGTTCCTTCCTACATTCTCGATACTTCTACCATTTGCTTCCTTTTCCTCTTGGCTAAGTTTACAATTTGCCTTGTAATTCATGGTTCCTGAATCCTGCCATCCCTATCCTTCAGTTTTGCAGGGACATGCATGTCCTGAACTTTAATCAACTGCTCTTTAACAGCCTCCCACATGCCAGACGTAGATATGCCCTCAAATAACTGTTCCTAACCCATATCCCCCAGTTCTTTTCTAATCTGGATGTAATTGGCCCTTGTCCAATTAAACACCTAATTGGATTGTCAACATACTGTCTCAAAAAGCCCTCTTGGACACATCTCACAAATTGCTTTCCATCCGAGTCCCTGGCTCCAAGGGAGTCCCAGTCAATAAGAAAGTTGAAGTCACCCACCATTGGCTACCCTACTTTTTTCACACTTTTCCAGGATTTGAGTACATATCTGCTCCTCTGCCTCCCGTGGGCTGTTGGGAGACCTGTAGAAAACTCCCAACATTGTGATTTCACCCTTCTTATTCCTGAGCTCCACCATAATGTATCACTGCAAGATTCCTCCGATGTGTCCTCTCTCAATACAGCTGTGATGTGATCTCTAATCAGCTAGGCAACCCTCCCCACCCCTTTTGTTTCCCTTTCTGTCCCATCTAAAACAGCGATACCCTGGAGTGTTGCTTTGCTGTGCTTAATGCCCCCAAGCATCATAAAATGGTGTGGTAATTCCAAACTCACATGCAGCTTGGTCATATGTCACTGATGATGCTGGTGTACAATAGTTACAACCAAACCCCGAGTAGGATTCCCCAATTTGTTATTGTTCCAGCCAGGTTACCCCAATCCATACAGTCCCTCAATGAAGAGGGATCAATTGGCTCTCTTTGGTAATTCAACTGACTTTAAATGGTCACAACTAAAGTCAATATAAAAAGGACCCCTTCTCTTCTGGATACATTTCTCCTAGACTGAAACAAACTTACACTTTGAAAGGTGCCAATTTAGTTTGGCTTTCTTGCACTAACAAAGAGCACATTAATTAATTGTAAAACCTGAGAAGAAATAGTAAAACAACACATATAGAGGAAATGTGTGTCCTTAAAGGCTACAATGTGAGGCCTTAAAGATTAAAAATAAATGTACCAACTGTCCTACAAATTGTTCGCGAAAAGCAGATAAGAAGACATTATAGGCATCATTGGATGTCGCTGGTACTGTTGACTTTGGCAGTTGAGCTGTCAATCTCAAAATTTTTGGTTTTACAAGTTGATTCAAATGTCTTTGTTCTGATCCCTTTTGAACTAGCGGGCAGTACTCAGAGTAGAGAGAGTCTTTCCTATTTTGCTTTGAATGTAGAACAAGGATGTTCAAAGTTGCCATTCTCAAAGCTGTGGATCTCACAGGACTTTGATCAGCACACTACAATGACCAGTTAATAGTATGCACAATCTAATGTTACAGTCAATTTTTAATCGCTTTCTTTTGCATAATTCCTTAGGGTAATACAGATATGTCTGCAGGGAGTGACTCTTGCTGAGGCAGGTGGATAGTCAGCTCCATGCTATCTCTTTGTGTTAATTTTCTCTCTGTTTGAAGTTTCTCTGACTCTTTGCAGCTGCAGCATTCCATTGGCTTCACACAGGACTTTGCCAGATAATCACTGAATTTATGGTTGCAGTATTCTACTTTTGCAGCAGTTCTTTTAAAGAAAACACATTTGGAATTAAAAATCAAAAATATTTATAACTAGAGATAATGGGAGCTGCAGATGCTGGAGAATTCCAAGATAATAAAATGTGAGGCTGGATGAACACAGCAGGCCAAGCAGCATCTCAGGAGCACAAAAGCTGACGTTTCGGGCCTAGACCCTTCATCAGAGAGCTGTATATGTTGGGAATCTAATCCACCATGTTAATGCAAGTGTAGTCACTTAAGATACATGAGACGGTTACCATAGACTGGCAGAATGACATGAGTCCGTTATGTTCCACTGTGTCAAAATCAAACAGAGGCATCACGCATTCATTCAAACTTGATACTAGTAACGCACAAATTAGCAACTCACAGCTGGCTATGCAGAGACTGCTGATATATATCATCAGAAATCTCTCCTTAACGATATAATCCTTTTTGACATTGTATGGTAGAAATTGATAGGGTCTTTACTATTTTATCAAAATCATTTATTTTTAATCCTTTTATTTACACAGCACAACAATTATCAGTGAAAACATGAATCAAAATCAAGCAGGATGAATAATGAGCCCCACTCTCCTTAGTTTGTTCAGGATATAATGGCATCAACAAAGAATAACACCTTCTCATGTTTGCATAAACAGCTAAAATTTTAAAAGATAATTTTAACAGTTTATGGTAATATGACATTACCTCCTCCCTTAGTCAACTTGTAAGAGTTGACTTACCTTATGTTTCCACATGAACGTGTACCATTATCTAGTATACTTGTTCTGCTCCATTGTCAGTGCTTATAAGATTGGTTTAATAATTTAATGTCCTTATCGAGAATTGCACAGAGCATGTCTAAGTATGCATCACAGTTCTTGAGCACCGAGTCATTAAATGTACCTTGCACGTCTATTTCAGTTTGCCTGAGCTGTGTATGTGACTGTTCTGCTTCATTCTCTTGATAACGCTGATCAAAAATGTGAACAAACTGGTGAGCAAACCTCGTGGAAAGTGGAAATGTTTTGTTCTGTTTTTATTGCAACTTGAATTTTTCTGTCGTTCTGAAATTTGTTTGGGGAAATAAATCACAAATTAGAAAATGTCTGAAACCTCAGCAGGCCTATTAGCATCCTTTGAATTAAGGGACAAGATAATATCATGGGTGTGGACCCGATTTTTTTCAAAACCCAAAAATAAGAGATGGATAGATATCTTAATACTAAAGCTGATTCACGCAAGTGCACAATATCAAGATCTACCCCAGTGATTTCACATCCTGTTGCATCTTAAGTTAGATGTAAATTTGTATCTGTTAAGACGCAAAATAAATGGGATAAACTTGACCTGCTCGTACCGTGGCATACCCGAGGCAGAGTATGGCCTGAGGGGGATTGGAGCACAACAAATTCATGCCAAGAGCAACTAACAAAAACAGAAATTGCTGGAGAAACCCAGCAGGTCTTACAGCCTCTGAGAAGAGAAAACAGTTAATATTTCGAGTCCAGTGATCCTTTTTCAGACCTTCTGCAAGACCTGCTGAGTTTCTCCAGCAATTTCTGTTGTTGTTTGTTTCTGATCTCCGGCATTTGCAATTCTTTGCTTTATTTTCAGACAGTGAGCTTTTGGAGTAAAGCCAGCCTAAGCTCGAATCCCTTCTGAAAATCCAAGCTTCTATTTCACTTTAGGAAGAAATTCTGGATCATAATATAGTTTTGCAGTAGGTTTTGATTATTCTGAAAAAAACTTTGTTTGCCACTTAAAAGACCTCTACTTCCATTTGACAGTCCTCTTTTCCTTTACAGTTAGTCATGGGAGATGAGCAACCAGCAGGCATTAACCTCCGTTGGTTTATGACTTCAGCTGTCGAGGCAAGGAAATGATTGGCTCTGTCGTTTGGTGTTGGGTCTACCCTATCAGCAGTCACACAGACCTGCTCCTAGGTTTTGTGGTTCTCAATATCCTTTTTGTGGCTGAGTGCTTTGGCTCAGTCACTGGCAGCACAGAAATGATCAGGCACTTAAACTTGACATCACAATTTGTCTTGAGGCCGGCATCTCAACCAAGCTTTTCACTGTCACATGATCAATTGTTGTGCTACTCTGGACTCTATTCTGAACCTACATAATTAATAAAGTTCAGGAAGGAAGCTTGGGCTTGTGTTATCACCAAAGGAAGTTCATGAGCAGACCTGTTCCCAGGGATTCTTAAGATAGGCCAATGATGAAAACACCGATGAATGCCCAGAAAAACCCACATTATGACTGTTGAGCTAAAATGCACAAAGTATATGTTTCCGCTCCTTCTTAAATCCAGGTTTTAAACCGGGAGGACACCTTGTTGAGGTACCCTCCTGGTTACTGAGACTGTACACCACTGGCAGTTAATTTGTACAGAAGGCACTGGTGAGACCATATCTTGATTGCTGTGTTCACTTTTAGTCTCATTATTTGAGGAAGAATATAAATGCATTGGAAGCAGTTCAGAGTGGATTTACTAGGTTGACACCTGGAATAGGCAGTTTATGAGTCTTATGAACAGACTGTTTCCGCTGGGGTTTTGAAGAATGAGGGATGACATGACTGAGCTCTGTAGGATCCTGAATGGTTTTGACAAGGTGGGCATGGAAAGGATGTTTCCTGTTGTGGGTGAAATAATGAATGGGAGCACTTCTTTTAAAACTAGGGACTGCCTTTTTTTGGACAGAATGAGGAGAAATCTTCTTCCCCAAAGAATTATGCAACTTTGGAACTGTTTGTCTCAGAAGGCAGTGGAGGAACAGTTTTTGAATACTTCTGGGGTGGAAACAGTAGGATTCATGTTAGGAGCGGGAACTAAAAGTTATTGATAGAGTACATGAGAAGATGGGATTCAATACACAACAGGTGATGTACATAAAAACAAACATGATTTTATTGGATAGTAGAGTGAGATAAAGGGGCTGAATGGCCTAATTCTGCTCCTAATTCTTATCACAGGATCCCTACAGTGTGGAAGCAGGCAATTCGGCCCATCAAGCCCACACTGATCCTCTACAGAGCACCCCACCCACACCCACTCTATCTCTGTAACCCCACATTTCCCATGGCTAAGCCACCTAACCCATACATCTTCAAACTGTGGGAGGAAACCAGAGCACCTGGAGGAAACCCACATAGATGTGGAGAGAAATGTACAAATGCCACACAGATGGTAGCCCAAAGGTGGAATCAAACCTGGATCCTTGTTGCTGTGAGGTAACGTTGCTAACCACTGAGCCACTGTGCTGCCCACACAAGTATTTTTGTATTCAAGACCTGTGAATGACTCAGCAGTTTCCAGAGCTCACTCACTACACTTGCCTAGACTGAAACTCATTTCTTTGTTGTTGGAGAAAGGGAGAAAATGTCTCAAAAGGCTAAAACTGAGGTTAAGACATAAGGCCCACTGTGTTGAAGCCATATGGGTCTGGTAAGAGAACAGTTCAGGATCTCAAAGTGTTAGACCTATCATTAAAGTCCTCCTCATAGCCTCTTCAGCAATGCCCATCATATCGGCTCAAGTTGTATTTACTTGCCAACATGCAATAAATTAAATCTTATTTGAAAAAAGAGCCCCTTCTCATGAGACTAGCAGTTGGGTTTCCTCTGCCCAGAAGACAAGATGAACTCTGTCAATCCCCATAAAAGAGGATGGTGACATCACGCTCTTCCCAATAACGGTGCAAACAGCCTCATGCAACATGATGGCCTGGGATGGGATTGTTCATACAACATGGGAGCAGTGGTGCAGATTCTATTTTGTTGACTTGTACCACATACTAGCAATGCTGGAGGTATGGGCAATCCTTCAAACACAGCTTTAAGAATTTTACTTCTGTAAATGGTCAGCAGCAGGAAAGACTGAACATTCTAGTACCCTTCATGGTGAAATTTGACGAGATAGCATTCACATTCAGTACTCGTAGTCATGATGGCATCAAAATGAAGGCATCGCTGGCTAAGCCAGCACTTATGGGCAATAAGAGCCAGCCATAGTGCTGTGGGTCTGGAACCATATATAGGCCTGACCAGGTAAGGGCACCAAAGATTCATCCTGAAAGGATATTAGGGTGAACCAGATGGGATTTATGACAATAGACAGAGGTTACTTGCCACCTTTAGGCCATTTTTTATTCCAAATTTTTTTATTGACTTCAGATTTCACAGTGAGATTCAAACCAGGTCTCCAGGACATTAACCTAGCATTTTGAATTAAGAGCTTACCCACCAGTAGAAATTCAACAATTTCAATTGCTGACGTGAAAGTCAGAGAAGGGCCCTGACGATTCCAGCTTGTCACTCGCTTCTCTCGGCCTTCAACTTGGACAGCAGCTCCCCACATCTCACTTACATTCCATGGGTAGTGACTACCACCATTGCCAGTGCGCACATACCAGCCCATCCATACCCTCATGATGCATCTTATGATGCAATCCTGCACCTCAATTCTGTAGCTTGTAGCACACTGGCACTTATGATTGGAATGCTGCCGACCAGACACTTTGCACACCAGTGCAGGCACTAAACTCATGAATTACCTAGGGTGTACCTCAGGGACCTCCTCAAGAGCTTTCACAATGCTCAGTTTGTGTTGACTTGGTTGTTCGCCGCATTTCTGTCTTGTCTTGTCCTTTTGCACTTTGCCCACTCACCCAGATCCTCAAAGTTCTGTCTACCTTGCTGTTTAGCACAACACAGTGATACAAAGGGGTCAGCAATGACAACTCAAGGGGATGGGTATGTTTCTGACTGTTACTGTGCTACATAAAGGTCAGCATTTACTATTAATCCAGGGGCTTCCATGCTGTCAGGCAGCCCCTTTAGGTAGTCAGGATCAGGGGTCTGTACCTCAACAGACCAGAGAATGGGCCACGGTCCGTTCTGGAGCATAGTTCAATTAAAGTCAAGGGAGATGGTCATCAGGAGCCACTGCAGTTTTAGAGAACTTGGGCAAGTCAATTTTTGAAACCCAAAGTTTCTTGAGCATGCCATCTCTGCCTATGTCTTGTGAAGAATGATCGAATTAGGTAAGCCTCACCTACCCAGATTATTGACTGTCCAGGTGAAAACATTCCTCAGTTCTTCAAATATACTAGTGAGAGTTAAATGAACATCAATTACTAGCAATGAGTATATAAGGTTAAAAGAGTGAGAATGTAACATTTATTATCATTTATGTTCGGAGTCGTGGTTGAATTTCAGGATCGCAATCGTAGCTTATCAATATTATGTTTGTGCTATTGGCTATTTGATTGAATTTTTATTTGAAATCTATATATTCATCTTAATTAGACTTCGGCAAGATCACATGATGACTTTGCTGATACATTTTACGAGGCTATATAACAGAAGAAGCTATAAGCAACTGTGCATTTGGGTGATATGAGAATTTTGCAAATCAACTGTATTTGAATAGCATGAATTATGATTATAGATTTTAGTGCCAGAAAATAGTAAATTTATTAAAAAAGCAACCTACAATGTAGAAAGAACTGCAACTGATTGAAATATGATTTATTTGATGACATACTTTAAAAGAAATAAAATGAACAATAAGGAATATGTTTCCTGGTTCAAAGATATACAGCTTAGTTTATATTAAATAATGAAACCAAGAAATCAAAAAAAATACTTTCGCCTACTTATATTGTTATTACTAGATTACTGCAGCATTAACTTTACATTCACCAAGAATGATTCATATCTTAATATTGTGGAATTCTCATTCTTCTGACACTGTCTTGTTTGATTTGTTGTGTTGTTAAGAACTTATCAAATTCTAAATTGTATCAACCAGAAAACGTTGCATACAATACATTGTCGATGAAAATCGTTCAATTTTACAATGCTGGTGAACAGTCCTTCTTGTTCAGACAACATCAAAAATTTGGGCACAATGAGCAAGATTTACCTGTCCCTTGGTTGTAAAATCATGTCCTGGATTATATCTCATACATCTTGCCTGTTGATGAGATTCACCACTGAAAACGCCAAATTTCAAAATGTCCATTTTTATTCCCAATGTTCCCAAAATCTAGATATGTATTCACAGTATATGAAGTTTAGTACTGTTACAACCAAGAGTGTACTGTGCCTCCCCCTCTCTCTCATCAACTCTACTCCACTAATTCAAAATTTAAATTTAAATTAATTTCGCAGTTTAACAATACAACCAATCACGTATGTTACCCATATTTCAGAATAACTAGATTCATTAATCAGGGATTTTTAACTAACAATAAATTGTTGCTTTATTGTCAAAACAGGGCTCACTGGACAACCACCTAAATCTGACTTACACGCAAGTTGAAATAGGAAAGTAGAAATATTTATTTTTCTAAATAACTCCACACACACATGCACACCAACTAAGCGAAACTAAACATTTTCCTTTGAAAGAAAAAAAAGGCCGAAAATTTGTAGCTCGTGAAGGATAAAAGATTACAGTATGAAAAGTTTGACATCTTAGCACATTTAGATGGATGTTATTAAACAGAGGAAATTGTCGCCATGGCCGTCCTCTGATATGATGTCAGCAGACTCAAATGTACTCAACAACCCAACCTTCACAGTCCTCTTTGATAAACACTTCCAAAAGTTCACTTGCCTCTGGAAGAAGCATTTCCTCCTCATTTCTGTCTTAAACCAAATCCCCCTTACTCTGAGATTATGACCTTTGGTCCTAGACTCTCTCACAAGAGAAAAACAAACTCTACTCAACACTTATCCTTCAAAAGTCTCAATCTCCCTTTCTGGATCGATTGCACAAGATTCTGCTGGTCTTTATTCTGTAGTTTGAACTGCACTGTGGAGTGAGGACTGACTTCCTCTTCTGCAATGGATTTGCCCATTATCCTCTCTTAGATATCAATTATTTGTTGTTCTTCGCTCGTGAATTTTAATTCTTACTCATTTGCCAATCTATTAGTATTTATAGTATTTTCTACAGACGCTGCTGTCCTCTGCTGGATCCCCCAATTCATCTTCCAATGGTTCACAGTAAACACTCTATATGTCAGCAGACATTTGCCACCATCAGCACCAAAGCTGATACTCTGATTTTTAAATATTCCTACATTCTTTCTGGTGCCACACTTTGCTTCTAACCTCAAATAACAGAATGAAGACACTGCGAGCTGATGCATAGTAAGAAGTGTAAATCAAAAGTATCAAATTTACTGAATGAATTAATGGGGAGATTCAGCCCTTGTGGGTTTTGTTTTAACACAAGTCAGAACCAATGCAACTTAGAATACTTCAAATAAAAAGATACATTTCACTTTAAATAGTTGATGCAATTCTTGCTAATGGAATTCGGTTTCTTTCTTCCCATCAAACAGTAAAATGAAGATTTTTTTCATTGAAAGCTTTTCCAGGCTTCACCTTACATGAATTCTGTTTCACCATCACTGCTTTCTGTTTGTGCCTGCATCATTGTGTCTGTACAAAACACTAGTGCGGCCCCATTTGGAATATTGCGTGCAGTTCCGGTCGTCCCATTACAGGAAGGATGTGGAAGCATTGGAAAAGGTGCAGAGGACATTTACCAGGATATTGCCTGGTCTGGAGTGCAGGCCATATGAAGAAAGGCTGAGGGGCTTGGGTCTGTTCTCATTGGAGAGAAGGAGGCTAAGAGGGGATTTAATAGAGGCATACAAGATGGTTAGAGGATTAGATAGAGTGGACAGTGGGAGTCTTTTTCTGAGGATGATGACTTCAGCTTGTACAAGGGGGCATAGCTACAAATTGAGGGGTGATAGATTTAAGACAGATGTTAGAGGCAGGTTCCTTACTCAGAGAGTGGTAAGGGTGTGGAACGCCCTGCCTGTCAATGTAGTTAACTCAGCCACATTAGGGGCATTTAAACAGTCCTTGGATAAGCATATGGATAATGATGGGATAGTGTAGGGGGAGGGGCTTAGATTAGTTCACAGGTCGGCGCAACATCGAGGGCTGAGTGGCCTGTTCTGAGTTGTATTGTTCTATGTTCTATGTTCTGTCTCTTTGCTGATTAGTGTCTCCCTCCAACTCAGCTGCTCATAGCTCTCTATTGTGCTTATCTGCCTTTGTACTGTCTTTACTGTACTGACTGGGTCAAAGATTGCTGCAACACCACTTATGAAAGCCTGTTGTGTGGCTTCCTGCATCAGAAAGCCTCCTGTGCCAGATGCTACATTGGCAAAGTCAGTAACATGTTTGCAGAATAGACCGATCATGGGGGCCATCAACATGTATTGCTGCTTAGACATCAACAGTGAAAATCATATGCTACTTCAAATTTATAAAAAATGTAATCAATAAGTAGCTTCCATTGAATAGAAATTCATTCACAGGATGCTGTTTCTATGCTCCGACATCAACCACACCCTTTCTCCCAAAACAAATAATACTGTGGGCCACTACCCATGCAGCAGATAAATGACAATATCACTCAGGCTGTGCGGGTATCAAATGTACACTTTTGATGGGTACCACATCTAAATGCTGATTGTACTATGACCACAAAGGGTTCAACTTTCTGGAGGTGCAGTGCAGGATCATGTTCACCACATCATGCAGGTGAACAAGTCAGTCTCCTGGCAGTAGTCATGATGCCTTTATTCTGCACCAGTTGCTTTTCCTTAAGTGAGTGTGCGTGAGACCACATCAAACCAGACAGTGGTTGCTGGAGGATTAGGGGCATGCACTGAACACCTGGCTTCTAATGCCGCTGTGTGCCCCAACAACACGTGGTGAGCAAACGTCTAAGTGACAACTCTGCTAACATATGAAACCTCACTCCACAAGCCACTGGGGAGCTTCAAAAACCCTTCTACTGCCTGAGCTTCACCTTCAGGAAGTGGAATTCTTTATGACTGCAGTATACCTCAGTATGTAGAAGTGGCACCCATAAAACCATGTGTGTGTATTTGATACCTGTGCAGCTCGGATGATAATGCCATAGATATCATTGAAATACATTGTACATGCTGTGCAGTTAGCACCACACTTTCTCCCTGTGGATTGATCTCATTTGTTTATAATAGCTAGAGATAGTGTTTTGTGAACAAACGTCTCCCCCATGGTAACTACAGCACACACAACTGGGAATGTTGTCATCAGATCAGCCTGAAACAATGACTACTTGAATCACCTGCCTATTTGGCTGCCTTACCTCGGCATCAGGAAAGCACAGTATTCCACTAAGGATAAGGCAAGTAGCTAGAAAGCTGGAGAGGGAGAAGAGGAAGTTGGAGATGGAAGAGGAGAGGAAAAGAGGAGGAACAGAATCAGGAAGAAAGGAGGAGGAAACCAAGCATCTCCTTCCTGGCTTGAATTTCCATGATCATTGCATCTGACTACAGCGAAACTGAGCACAACCCAATACCTGCACTCAACAAAATTCCAGCACCTTTCTATTACCTGCTACATTATTAAAAATTAGTTCATGTTCTGTGAATGCAACTGGCTCGATCAACAATCTTTCCTCATTCCTCATTGCCCTGGAAAGATGGTGGTGAGCTGTTTTCTTAAGTCATTGCACTCCTTGGGGTATGTGGGCAGCTGCAGTGCTGTTGGAAGGGAGTTACAAAAATGTCACCTTGTAGCAATAATGGAATATCAATACAGTTCTAAGTCAAGGTTGAGTATGGCTTAGAGACAAATTTGTAAGGTGGTTGTGTTTCCATTTATCTGTTGCTCTTGTCTGTCCAGATATGTCCAGGCCTGGATGTTTGGCAGATCATGCTGCCTTTGAGCATGGACTCCTTCAGTAGCTGAGAAGGCATGCACAGTGCTGAACATTGTACAGTCATCAGTGAACATCCCAACTGTTGACCTTATGAAGGACGGAAGGTCATTAAAGATGCTGAAAATTGTTGGGCCTAGAACACTATGCTGAAAATCTCCTGGCTACTCTGGTGAAATAAAATCAGATGGATTTGCACTACAACGCTCAACAGCTACAGTTGTAGAAGACTCTGCTTTCAGCTACATCACCTCACTGTGTGTTGTATCCACCCAGTTCGGCTGACGTACTGGTGGCAGTAACTGGCTCAGTGATAATGGTGATAGGGCAAATACCATTCAAAGGAAAAACATCAGGTTTACATTTCAGTCACTCCACTGGGCAATGTTATAGTAATTCTTTGTAATCTGTTGGTTGACAGTTTGCTGTACTGTGATGAGACCCTCCAAGCCCCTTTCAGCACTGGTGCATATAGCCATGATAGCATCAGTTTGAACCTGCGCAGCAACAAACTGAGAATTCATGACTTTTGATGATGCTTTGTTGGTGTTTGTGCAGCAATGGAAACTGAGGCATCAACCATTAGATCCTACATCATGGTCAGGCCCACAGTGTTCTCCTGGATTTAATGATAAGGTCATTTTCTATATTTTGACCATTGCCATTGGCGATGGCTCCAGTTATAGTCATTTCAGTTGTGGTCTGCACTGTCACTTCTATGAGGATGTGGATATACCATGTCTGTTTCTTACTGGTTAGGTGATGCTGCCTCCGCTTATAGATCACTTTCTGTATTAAGAGAGTTGATGGCATGGTGGTGTAACATAGAGTTTTAATCCGGACATTCAGCTAATGTTTTAGGAACTCATGCTTGAACCTTGCCGAGCTAATGGTGGAAATTGAAATCAATTTTTTAAAAAATCTGGAATGAAGAATCTACTGATAGCCATGAAACCATTGTTGATTGTCAGAAAAGAAAACCCCATCTGGCTTACTAATGTCCTTCCTTCAGGGAAGAAAATCTGCCATTCTCATTTGGCCTGGCCTACTTGTGACTGCAGACAAATGGCAAAATGGTTGACTCATAACTGCTCTCTGATGCGGCAACTCAGTTGCATCAATAGCTACGAAATCTCAACAAAGAAATGAAATTGGACGGACCACTTGACATCAACCCAGGCACTGGAAAAGATAATGGCAGAAACAGCCCTGTCAACCCTGTAAAGTCCTCCTCATTAACATCTTAAGGCCAGTGGCAAAACTAGGAGTACTGTTTCACAGCCTGACATAATCATACTCCTGGAATCATACCTGATGGACAATGTCTCAGACACCACCATTATCAATCCTTGATATGTCCTGTCCCACTGGCAGGGCAGCTCAACAGAGCTGTTGGCACAGTGTTTCACAGTTGGGAGGGAATTTCCCTGTGAGGCTTGAGCATTGATTCCACACCCCATGAAACCTCACAGTTTCAGGTTAAGTTGGACAAGGATACCTCCTCCTGGTTACTACATACCATCATCCCTCATGGATGAGTACTCCTCCATATTGCACAACACTTGAAGAAAGCACTGAGAGCGGCCAGGAAACACAATGTACTGTGTGTGTGTGTGTGTGTGTGTGTGTGTGTGTGTGTGTGTGTGTGTGTGTGTGTGTGTGTGTGTGTGGGGAGGGGGGGGGGTGTGGGTGGGTGGCAGAATATTTCATTGCCCACCACCAAGAGTGGCTCTGCAGCAGTACTACTGATTGTGCTGGTCCGTTCTGAAAGGACATAGCTTCGAGACTGGGTCTGCAAATGGTGAGGGAATCAGCAAGAGGGAAAAATATACTTGACTTCAAACTGTCAGCTGTAGTTGCATCTGTCCATCACAGTATTGGTAAGAGTGACCACTGCTCTGTCCTTGTGGAGATGAAGTCCTGCCTTAACATTGAGAATAACCTGCATTGTGTTGTGTGGCACTATCATGGTGCTAATTGAGACAGACTTTGCACAGACCTAGTAACTCAAGACTGGGCATCCATTAGGTGCTGTGGGCCATCAACAGCAGCAGAATTGTACTCCAGCACAATCTGTAACCTCATGGCTGGGCATATCCCCCACTCACCCATCACTATTAAGCCAGGGGATCAACGCTGGTTCATTGGAGCGTGCAGGAGGGCATGCCAGGAGCAGTACTGGTCACACTTAAAATGATCTATCAATCTGGCAAAGCTACAAAACAGGACTTGTCTGCCAAACAGCATGGACAGGAAATGACAGACAGAGCTAAACAACTCTGAAACCAAAGGATCAGATCTAAGCTGTGCAGTCCTGCCACATCCAGTCATGAATGATTGTGTCCAATCAAGAAACCCACTGGAGGAGGAGGCTCACAAATACCTCCATCCTCAACGATGGAAGAGCCCAACAAATCAGTGCAAAAGATAAGGTGAAAGCATTTGCAGCAACCTTCACCCAGCAGTGTGAAGTGAATCATCCGACTCTGCCCCCACCGGTGGCCCCAGCGTTACAGATGCCAGTCTTCAGCCAATTTAGTCCACTCCACATGATAGTTAGAAATGGTTTGAGGCACTGCATACGACAAAGGCTACAAGCCCTGACAACATTCCAGCAAAGTACTGAGGACCTGTGCTCCAAAAAATGCTGTTCCCTTTGCCAAGCTGTTTCAGTACAATTACAACAGTGGCATCTACTCAACCATGTGGAAAATTGCCCAAGTATGTCCCATACACAAAAAACAGGACAAATCCAACCCGGCCAATTACTGCCCAATCCGTTTACTCTCAATCATCAGTAAAGTGATGGAAGGTGTCATCAACAGTGCTATCAAACAGAAACTGCTCAGTGATGCCCATTTTGGGTTCTGACAAGGCACTCAGCTCTTGACCTCATTACAGCCTTGGTTCAAATATGGACAAAAGAGCTGAATTCAAGAGGTGTGATGAGAGTGACAGGCCTTGAGATCAAGGCTGCATTCAAATGAGTGTGACATCAAAGAGCCCAAGCAAAACTAGAATCACTGGGTTTCAGGCAGCAAACTCTCCATTGGTTGGCATCATTCCTGGCACATAAGAAGATGGTTGTGGTTGCTGGAGGTCGGTCACCTCAGCTCCAGGACAACTTGATTGAGTTTTTGAAAAAGTAACAAAGAGGATTGATGAAGTTAGAATGGTGGACATTGTCTATGTAGACTTCAGTAAGACGTTTGACAAGGCTCTGCATGGTAGATTGGTTAACAGGGTTAGATTATGTGGAATACAGAGAGAACTAGCCTTTTGAATACAAAAATGGCTTGAAGGTAGGAGACAGCATATGCTGGCAGAGGGTTGCTTTTAGGACTGGAGGCCTGAGACCAGCAGGGTACTGCAAGAATTAATGCTGGGTCCACTGTTTTCTTTCATTTATATAAATGATTTATGAACATAGGAGGTATTGTTAGGAAGTTTGCAAATGACACCAAAATTGGTGATGTAGTGGACAGTGAAGCAGGTTACCTCAGAATACAACAGGACCTCGACCAGATGAGCAAATAGGCTGAGGAGTGGCAGATGCAGTTTAATTTAGATAAATGTGAGGTGCTACATTTTGGAAAGACAAATCAGGGCAGGACTTAATGCAGTTAATGCTAAGATCCTGGGGAGTGTTGCTGGACCAAGAGACTTTAGAGTGGAGGCTCACAGTTCCTTGAAAGTAGAGCTGCAGATGGACAGGATAATGAAGAAGGCACTTGGTATGCTTGCCTTTATTGGTCAGTGCATTAAGTGTAGGAGTTGGAAGGTCATGTCCTAGTTGTACGGGACATTGGTTCGGCAACCTTTGAAATATTGCATGCAATTCTGGTCTCCTTCCATAGGAAAGATGTTTTGAAGCTAGAAAGGGTTCAAAAAAGATTTACAGCAATGTCTCCAGGCTTGTAAGGTTTGAGTTATAGGGAGAGGCTGAATAGGCTGGGGCTCTTTTCCCCAGAATGTCAGAAGTTGAGTGGTGACCTATAGAAGTTAATAAAATCATGAGAGGCATGGATAGGGTGAATAGTCAAGGTCTTTACACCAGGGTGGGGGAATCACAAACTTGAGGGCATAAGTTTAAGGTGAGAGGGAAAAGATTTAAAAAGGATCTAAAGGCAACTTTTTCTCTCAGAGGGTAATGCGTGTATGGAATGAGCTGCCAGAGGAAGTGGTGGAGGGCAGTACAATTACAACATTTAAAAGACATCTGGATGGTATGTGAATAGGAAAGGATTAGAGGGATATGGACCAAATGCTAGCAAATAGCCTGGATGTGTTGGACAAAAGGATCTATTTCCAAGCTGTACAACTCTTTGACTCTATGACTCTGCAGGAGTTCCCCAGGGTGGGATCCTAGGCCCATCCATCTTCAGCTGCTTCATCAATGACCTTCCTTTCATCATAAGGTCAGAAGTGGGGATATTTGCTGATTAGTGTGCAATTTTCACCATCATTTGCAAAACCTCAGATACTGAAACAGTTCATGTTCATATGCAGCCAGATCTGGACAACATCCAAGCTTGTTTGACAAGTAAGAAGTAACATTCACACTATAGAAATGGCAGGCAATGATCATCTCTATTAATTAAGAGACAATTTAACTACAGCCCTTTGACATTCAATGATGTTATAATCATTGATCCCCACTATCAACAAACTGGGGGTTACCATTGACAAGAAACACAACTGGACTCACCACATAAACACAATGACTATATGCGTGGCTCAGAGGCTAGGAATATTGTGGCTTGTAACTCACCTTCTGACTCCCCAAGGCTTGTCCATCATTTACAAGGCACAAGCCATGAGTGTGATGGAAAGCTCCCCATTTGTCTGGAGGAGTGCAGCTCCAATAATGTTCAAGAAACTTAACACCATCCCAGGACAAAGTAGCTCACTTGACTAGCAACATATTCAGAAGCATCCATTCTCTCCACCTCCACAATAATGCTCAGGAGCAGCACTGCATATCATCCACAAAATCATAGAATCCCTGTGGACGCACGCCATTTAGCCCATTGGGTTCATACCGACTCTCCAGAGAGCATTCCAATCAGACACACACCCCCACTCCCCCACCTTATCCCCGTAACCCTGCATTTTCCATGACTAATCTACCTAGCCTACATAGCTCTGGACAACAATGGGCAATTTTGCATGGTCAATCCACTTAACCTGCATATCTTTGGAAGATGGGAGGAAGCCAGAGCACCTGGACGAAACCCATACAGACTCAGGGGAAACGTGCAAACTCCACACCATCAACCAAGGGTGGAATCAAATCCCAATCCCAGGCGCTATGAGGCAGCAGTACTAACCATTAAGCCACTGTGCCACCCTTTTAGTTTCAGGGAAATATAAAAAGATGCACTTCAGAAATTCACCGAAGATCTTTAGACAGCACCTTCCAAACTGGCGACCACTTCCTTCTGGAAGGACAAGGGCAGCAGATACATGGGAACACCAACACCTACATGTTCCTGTCCGAGCCACTCACCATCCTGATTTGGAAATACATCACCGCTCCTTCACTGTTGCTGGGTCAAAATCCTGGAATTCCCTCCCGAAGGGCATTGTGGGCCAACTCACAGCACATGGACTACAGTGGTTCATGAAGGCAGCTCACTGCCACCACCTTCTCAGGGGCAACCTGAGACAAGTGAATAGGGAACCCTGCAAGGGAACAAACCACTATGGTGGAATATATTTATGTGATCTGGCTTACATTGCCGAATCATTGGCAGTTTGCTAAAGCTATGAGAGTTGGTGTGAAGTTTGCTAATAGTGTGAGGTATGAACCAAAATTTATTTTTTAAGAAGTGTCAGTGAACAAGAGATTGGGTTCAACTCCATTGGAGTAGTGTGTGAGGCTTCATATTGCTATTGATAATCCATTCATTGGCTTCGACCACTCAAGTGAGACAATTAAACTTCTTGCACTGCATCCTGGTTCTCAGGACTACACTGCTTGCGTTGGCAGCAGTACGAGTGCAAGATCCTACAGCATCAGCAGCCATGTGCTGGTGAGGTGGGCCAGAAGCAGACTCATCGTGGTGGCGGAGTTGAATTTGGGCCAGTGTAGTGGCATCTGCAATGGCAGGGTCCATCCACTCATAACAGTGAAGGCGTCTGTAGAGGCAAGATGGCACCGAAGAGTGGCATCTTTCATTCCAGCAGTAGGGGGGCAAAGGGGCTCGTGCCTGGCCACCACACCCATGGCCCATGACAGAGTATTTCACAATAAGAACTGTAAGGTTGAACACTTTTTATGTATTTCTTTATTCTTCTATCTTTATAGTCAATGTTTTTGTTTATTTGTCTGTGTTTTAAGATGGCACAGAAGACTGGCAATGCCATACAACACTTTTCACTGTATTTTGTAACATGTGCCAATAAATGGATTGAATCAAATAAATAATTGACCTATTCAGATAGAGTAAGTAGGAGTTGAACCCAGCCCCATACTACCACTGAATCACACGAGTCCCAAGCTTGGTTATTTGTATGCAGCAATGCCAGTCTTGCATTTTATGGACCCTGCTGAAGCTGTCTGTGTGGCGCTGAACTGCACACAATGATAATTTAAATTAGAAGGTAGCATGAAGGTTGTGCACTGCCTGTTCCACAAACTGGTGTGCATTATTTGAGCATCATTCCTGTACTTGCTGTGAGAAACAGTACCTGCTCACACACTCAGCCTGAGACAAAGCCTTGGAAACAAGACAATTTTATTCTGTACGATCTTGCAAGAAAGGGTGTCTGCTATACAGGCACACACTACAAAGCATGTTAAGCATTCTTGTACAGTTTACATGTTGCGGAATCACGCCTCCCTGGTCCCATTGGTCCTCTCTTATCCTATCATTCTCCATCCTATCGGGCCACCCTTGTTTATTGTTCCCTTTTCTGCCGGCCTAAAACCCCATCCCCTTATTTATTCTTTCCTTATTTGGTTAGACTGGAAAGGAGAAGTTATGCAGGTGGTCGTACTAACTGCCACCTTTGCAGAACCTAATCTCTGGTTAATAATAAACTTCTGCTACAAAATCTTGTGACTATTTATGTAATGGTCTTCTTTTGCAAGACTCCACCATTCATCATTATCTGCAGAAACAACATTTCTAATCTCTCACATTGCTTTTCGACCTTTTCCAAAGCTCTTCACTTGGATGGATAAAACATTTTACACGAGCATATGTCATACTGCTGTTTCCGTTGCATTTTGAAAATAAAACGGCTCTGTTAGGAGAGAAGACAGGACCTGATATAAGGTTATGGCCTGACGTTGCCCCAGACATGAGCCCAAACACTTAGCACTGAAAGGAGATACATTGTAAACCTGTATGCAGGTATGTGTCCTCTCTGATGAAGGGTCTAGGCCCGAAATGTCAGCTTTTGTGCTCCTGAGATGCTGCTTGGCCTGCTGTGTTCATCCAGCTCCACACTTTGTTATTATGCAGGTACGTGCAGCAGATTTCATGTGGATCTCACATTTTCCTTACCATGAATTCATTAGAAATAATAAAATTCATTCTTAATATTTCTGCACTTTTGTAGAAGAGGGTTAGATTTTGAACAGGGCTGCAAAGTAAAACAGCAGACATGAAAAATCTATTAACCATAACTAATGATCACATGAATGATTCACAACGCACAACAATTATCAGATCTGTTACTGGCACAGATTTGTCAGTTTTACATCTTCAGTACCTAGATAAGATTTTTTTTTGAAATTAAACATTCCTTGTTCATTTCATTTTGTCTGAACAGCAGTTGTTAGAATTAAATATCTAATACCTGCCTTTTCCCTCAATTTTGTGATATTTCACTTTTCACCTTAAAATATTCAACAATCAGTTAAATCTTTGTCGATAGTTTTACACATTTGCTTTTAGTGTCAAAAATATTAACAATTTATTTCGAAGATCAGTGCTTTTATTCGGGCAGAACAGGTCTTTGTGAGGCAATTATATACTTAAACCTAAGTTGTGTCAACAGACTGGATTATTTTAAAAAATGAAATATCCAAATCGCAGAAATCCACATTTTTATGACAAATTTTGACCTGCTTCATCAAATCCCTTACTGTGCAGTCACAAGCCATTTGGCCCATCGAGTCCACACTGACCCTTCAAAGAACAGCTCACCAAGACCTTTTCCTATCCCTGCATCTCCCATGGCTAATCCACCTCCCCAGCACACCTCTGGACACTATGGGCAATTTAGCATGAGCCAATCCATCTAAACTGCTCATCTTTGGACTGTGGGAGGAAGCTGGAGCTTCGGGAGACAAACCCACACAGACACGGGTGAATGTGGAAATTCCATGCGGAGAGTTGCCCATGGTAGAATCAAGCCCAGGTCCCTGACACTGTGTGGTAGCAGTGCTAACAACTGAGTTACCGTGGTTGTAAACGTGTGAGCACACATGGTTTTGAATGTTTACTTTCTGAGAATGCAACTTTCTCAACTGGCAACAACGAATTGAAAATTACAATGCTGGGGCAAAGTATCGCTTTACAAAGTACAGTGGATTGAAAATCTGAAATAATAGAAAAATATGGTAAGTCTTGGAGTTATCTGAGGACAAAGATGTCGTTAATATTTCATTTTGATGAACTGCTGTCAGAATTTTGTTTTAAAAAGGGAGATTTAGCAGGTTTTGAGCAAACAAGGAAGTGACTGGATGAAAGAACAAAAGGGAAAGCCTGTTATAAAATGGAAATCATGGGAAATTAAATGATAAAAGGAATTATGGTGCAAGCCAAATGGGCGTGATAAAACCTCAAGGAAAGAAACAAAGAATGGGACTAGATGAGGTACAAATGATAATGGTGAAGCTATTACCAATAGCTGCCATCAGAAAAACAGGAGTGGTGGATATGATGTGAAATTGATGAGCTCAGTGTTGAGACAGAAATGCTGTACATCTCCTGACTAAAACTTGATGAGCTGTTCCTTGAGCTTGCTTTGAGTTTTAATGGAACAGTGTAGCAAACAAAGAGCAAAGACATTAGAAAGAAAAAGAGAAATTGCTGGAAAAAGTCAGCAGATCCAGCAGCATCTGTGAAGAGAAATCAGAGTTGACATTTCGGGTCCAGTGACCCTTCCTCAGAACTGAGAGTAGCTGGAACATGTTGGTTTTTACGCAGAGGATAGGGTGGGGAGGAGGGGGTAGGGAGTAAACGATGAGGATAGAGCCCGAAAGTTCAGATTTTCAGCGTCCATAGTTCTTTTGATTCTTTGTAATTCTAGAAATAGTTGGAGAAGAACATAATCTCTTAAATGGGACATGGAGACCACAATGGCCATCCAGCTAGCGGGTTTCAATGTCTCGTGCTTTCTATGTTAGATAATTAATTCTCTCTCTTCTGTTATGCAGGCACTAGCAGTACCCAGAGAACCTCTGTGAAGAAGTAGGACTGGAGGCCCCCAACTTCACCTCCACCTCTAAGAAGGAATCTTCAAAACTCTTAGAGGATACAGAAGGTAAGGCTTTCATTTATATCCTCCTCCAGTTCACAAAGAACCAACTGAGGTGAAAGTCTTTCTGAAGTAATGGATCCATAGGAATAGCCTTTGCTTTCTCTCCATGGATACTGCCAGTGCTGCTGAGGGTTTCCAGCAATTTCTGTTTTTGTTTCTGATTTCCACCATCCACAGCTCTTTCAGTTTGTTCAGGTGCGAGTCTACCTCAATTAAACTCAGGGGCACAATCTGGATAGCGCTTCACTGGTACGTCTCTACAACTGGACGAGGAAGAAATGCCCCAGGTCTCCAGCAATCTGACCTGAGATCCCAAAACCTGCAGCAGTTCAAACCAAGATAATAAAATGTGAGGCTGGATGAACACAGCAGGCCAAGCAGCATCTCAGGAGCGCAAAAGCTGACGTTTTGGGCCTAGACCCTTCATCAGAGAGGGGGATGGGGAGAGGGAACTGGAATAAATAGGGAGAGAGGGGGAGGCAGACCGAAGATGGAGAGTAAAGAAGATAGGTGGAAAGAGTATAGGTGGGGAGGTAGGGAGAGGATAGGTCAGTCCAGGGAAGACGGACAGGTCAAGGAGGTGGGATGAGGTTAGTAGGTAGGAGATGGAGGTGCGGCTTAGGATGGGAGGAAGGGATGGGTGAGAGGAAGAACAGGTTAGGGAGGCAGAGACAGGTTGGGTTGGTTGTGTGGTGCAGTGGGGGGAGGGGACGAACTGGGCTGGTTTTGGGATGCGGTGGGGGAAGGGGAGATTTTGAAGCTTGTGAAGTCCACATTGATACCATTGGGCTGCAGGGTTCCCAAGCGGAATATGAGTTGCTGTTCCTGCAACCTTCGGGTGGCATCATTGTGGCACTGCAGGAGCCCCATGATGGACATGTTATCTAAAGAATGGGAGGGGGAGTGGAAATGGTTTGCGACTGGGAGGTGCAGTTGTTTATTGCGAACTGAGCGGAGGTGTTCTGCAAAGCGGTCTCCAAGCCTCCGCTTGGTTTCCCCAATGTCGAGGAAGCCACACTGGGTACCGTGGATGCAATATACAACATTGTCAGATGTGCAGGTGAACCTCTGCTTAATATGGAAAGTCATCTTGGGGCCTGGGATAGGGGTGAGGGAGGAGGTGTGGGGGCAAGTGTAGTTTTTCCTGCAGTTGCAGGAAATCCAGCCTCACATTTTATTATCTTGGATTCTCCAGCATCTGCAGTTCCCATTATCGCAGTTCAAACCAAGGAAGGTGAGCCTGCTGCCAGTCAGCAGGCCTAGGCCCTCACGGCCTAAAGGCACCCAAGGGTGACTGCCCAAGTCTTCCAAGCCAGGAGGGGCCAACCACAGAGCAAGCACCTTTACCCCAGCCATGCTTTGATTCATGAAAACCTGCTGTGAGCACTTAGGTTTTGTTGAGTGATACTTGACAAATGAATAGAGGACTCTAAGATAGCAGCTAACAATTTGTTTATTTCATGAGTGCATGAGGAGAAGCTTTAATACTGGGGTTAAAGATCACTCTGCTGAATTACAGAACACCTTCAAGCTTTGCACAGATTACAGCATGCAATTTTCAATCACAATTATAATTTGTGCACTTCTATATCCATGTGTCCCGTATTATTTTTTGTTTCCCAAGGTCTTCGTTGACAATGTTTATTCTTTACCCAAGTCTTTTGATAGCTATTGATAGCCTTGTTTGTTAGTTCAAGCTTCACTTATTGATAGCTGCATGGCTAACGGTTTAACTCTCAACTAACCAAACTCCTTCAGTGCCCCCTTGCTGGCTCATTGCCTTTCAATCATGTAAAACCCCAAAGGCCTATCCATTGTCCGTATAAATGTTTGCCTGCTGATTGCATTATCAGATTGTGTGCTCATCTGCAGCTGACCTTTCGATTTGGTTTCAAAGATCCCTGTCACACCTGAAGGTGTGGATAGCCACTACTTATCTATGACTACCTACACATTACCTTGCTCAGTAACATTCTCTAACAGAAATTGTTGCTCATTGACATGGGAATACATCATTGGAGACAACTTCTCGCTCTGTAAATATCTGTTCACTTACACTCTTAAAAAGTGTGCTGTAATATAATTTTCATTGCCTCAACCAGTTCAAGTCACACCCATTTCAGAGATCTGTGGCCTTTTCAAATGTCCTAAGAATGAGAGAAGTTGGAATTGCTGAGCATTGCTCATCTCCCACAAGCAACTAACTCCTTGACTGCAGGTGGCCTCAGCCATCAGTTATTCTTGAAGAACGAGGCTCAGGACTCCAGCCATTGTGATCTTCATGTGAGGTCTGTGAACAGACATTGGTGGGGGACGTCAGAAAGATAACACGTTTGTTGAAAGAACTGCTCATCCCCCACACCCAGCACAATGAAGACTCATAGAATCCCTACAACGTGTAAGCAGGCCACTTAGTCCATTGAATCCACACTGATCCTCCGAAGAACATCCCACCCCGACCCACCCTACTATCCTATCCCTATAATCCTGCATTTCTCCATAGCTAATCCACCTAGCCAGCACATACCTGGACATTGGGCAATTTAACGTGGTCAATCCAACTTCCCTGCACAGCTTTATACTGTGGGAGGAAACTGTAGCATCTGGAGAAAACTCCACAGAGACAGATGTCCAAGGTTGGGATTGAAACCGGGTCCCTGTGCAGTGAGACAGCAGTACTAACCACTGAGCCACCAAGCCACCCAAGTCATGTTGTACCCTCACATAGTATGGTATGAAGGCTTCCCAAGATGTCACCGTTTTGCCTTCACAAGCAATCTGAGGCACATGACATCCGTATCATTGTTTTTAAAAGGAATAGATACCTAAAAAGCACAATCCGCTGTTACCTCTGCGACAGACCACAACAAGAAGACACAACACAACCAGGCACACTAGTCACCTTAGCGTACACCAGTCACATATCAGAGATGACCATGAGATTACTCCGACCCCTAGATATCAGGGTAGCCCACAAACCAACAATCACTCGACGATAGCTATTGACAAGTGTTAAGGACTCCATACCCACAACTAATAAAACCTACATAATTACAAAATACTATTCAAGGCCTGTGAGAAACATTACATCAGCCAAACTGGAAGAAAACCAACAATAAGGATACATGTCCCAACTAGCCACACAACCAGTTCTCACTGGTCTCAATACACGTGGACAGAGAAGGACACAAATTCGACGGGGAGAACCCATCCATAATAGCACAGTCCAAACAGAGACATGGCAGGGAATTCCTGGAAGCCTGGCATTCCAACCGGAACTCCATCAACAAACACATTGAACTGGGCCCGATGTACAAAAAAACAGAATCAGAAGTATACCAACCACCCCAGCAAACTGAGGCATCTAAATAACAAGCTGAACAGAACACGAACACTTCACTGAAAATGCACTGACGATGTTACCTAGTAGGGTGAGGAAACGTCAACAACCAAACACACCGGCTCGGCAAGCAAGTCTACAACCTAGAATACACATGTAGACATAACCTTCTTGTCTGCTGCTGAACCTCAAATTTCAGAACCTTATTTTGTCCTGATCTTTTAAGTTTTATCCAGAAGAAATGATCCTTCTGTCACATGTCTCAGAGAATTTGAAATGTGGCCTCACCATTCAGTGATATCTCTCAATAGGTTTTGTTGATGCTGCCTGGTGGCCTTTCTCAATAATAGCAGGAGGACAGGCCCTGCCTAACCTGGGAAGCCTGGTGGTTATGGTGGAGATTAGCAGCCACGGGCACACCTGGGTCCAAAAGAGGCCAATAACCTTCCCTGCCTCACCAGGCTGTGTATGATGGTGCTTTAAGATCAATGTAGTCCTCATGAGGGTCTAGACGAATGTGCTTGACTTCTAACAGCCCTAAACACAAACTTATCTTTGAAGCTGACTGTCTATTGTGATGTATTAAAACATTGGTTTCAGCAAAAATCAAGCAAACTTGTCAGACTATTCAGCTGCTATTTAAGCATTGACAAAAAACGATGACAAAACAGACTTGTGTCCAGATGCAAAAACATCTTTGATCACATTCTAGATTGTACTAGGCGGTAGTAGATTTGCCAACTTTAAGTACATTTAAGTCATCATTGGACAAGCATATGGACGTACATGGAATAGTGTAGGTTAGATGGGCTTCAGATCGGTATGACAGGTCGGCACAACTTCGAGGGCCGAAGGGCCTGTACTGTGCTGTAATGTTCTATGTTCTATGTAGATCATAGAATCCCTGCAGTGTGGAAACAGGCCCTTCAGCCCACAAGTCCACACTGATACTTGGAGCATCCCACCCAGACCCGTCCTGCTATAACCCACCTAATCTACACATTCCTGAATACTATGAGCAATTTAGCATTGCCAATCCACCTAGCCCGCACATCTTTGGACTGTGGGAGGAAACCAGAGCACCCGGGGGAAACCCACACCGAGAATGTGCACACTCCACACGGACAGTTTCCTAAGGGTGGAATCAAACCCAAGCCCTGGATCTGTGAGGCAGCAGTACTAACCACTGAGCCACCATGATGACACACTTGAGAGAGCATTCTACTGGAGTAGTATTCTTTTTTGTAAAACTGGAAGCTGTTTTCACGAAGGGTCATCTAAAAGATTGGGGTGAGTTCTTCTATTTTTTAGCATAGTTTTTATTTCGATGGACTCATGGCAGAAAGTCCACCTGCAGGGCCCATGTCAATTTTCCTTGCAGCATGTGCTGATCCCTACAGGGTCTTAAACATATAACATCTACGCCTTTTACTCTATGCTCCTGCACCTTTGAAGCCCAATAGCATAGCAAAGGAAACTAGCAAGTGGAATATAACATGAAAAAATGTGAGGTTATCCACCTTGGTAATGAACAGATTTATTTCATAAACAGTGAGAGGTTAGAAAATGGTATGTCATGAGATGCCCACTCTCTTGACTGTTCAGTACATTGAACAGTGACAAGCTGCCTGGCCTATCCTACTGCACTAACTAAAAAATGTTGCAAGTCAGTGAAATTGGCAGCCTATATGTTATTAAAGCAAAATATTGCAGATACAGGAAATCTGAAATAAACACAGAGTGTGCTGGAAAATCTCGGCCGCTCTGGCTAATTTTGTGGAGAAAAAGTTATGTTTCGAATCCAGTATGACTCTTCTCCAGAACTGAAGTGAATCTGTGAGTAATAACTGAACAGCCTGTGTGCTGAAAAACAATGTTTGCCAGAGAAGCTAGCAGCCTTTAAATCAGTGTGAAATGTGTAGATGCATGACATGCATGTGTGTCTATGATAGCAAAGCAAACTTGGCAGACACATGTAAATTATAAGTGTCCCTGCGCTTCAAAGTGCTCAAAAATGCTCTGAAAGGACTGAAGTGGCGTGCAAGTTGTTTTCAAAGCAGCCACGGTGCTGTGGCAAGGCTGGCGGTTTGGCAATGCTCACTGGCCTGGGGAATCAGTGAAAATGGACAGTGATTTTTGAGTTTATTTGATTTATTACTGTCACATGTACTAGATACAGTGGAAAATTCTGTTCTGCAAGTAGTACAGGCAGATCATGCTGTACAAAGTGAATTAACGTAATAGAACAGAGCCAAGAGTTGATAGCCAGAGACTATTTCCCAGGGCAGAAATGGCTAGCACGAGGGGTCATAGTTTTAAGCTGGTTGGTGGAAAGTATAGAGGGGATGTCAGAGGCATGTTCTTTACGCAGAGAGTTGTGAGAGCATGGAATGCGTTGCCAGCAGCAGTTGTGGAAGCAAGGTCATTGGGGTCATTTAAGAGACTGCTGGACATGTATATGGTCACAGAAATTTGAGGGTGCATACATGAGGATCAATGGTCGGCACAACATTGTGGGCTGAAGGGCCTGTTCTGTGCTGTACTGTTCTATGTTCTATGTTCTATGTTCTAAGAGTACAATGTTATGTCTGCAGAGAAGGTGAACAGAGAGTAAGGTCAACATTAAATTTAACATTTGAGATGTCCACCCAGAAATCTAATAACACTGGGAAGAAGCTGTTTTTGAATCTGTTGGTATGTGCGCTTAAGCTTTTGTATCTTCTGCCTGACAGAAGAAGTTGGAAGAGATTATAACTGGGGTGGGAGGGATCATTGATCATGTTGACTGCCTTCCCAAGGCAGTGAGAAGTGTAGATGGAGTCAATGGATGGAAAGTTGGCTTGCGTGATGGACTAGACTGTGTTCGCAGCTCTTTGTAGTTTCCTACAGTCTTGGGCAGAGCAGTTGCCATACCAAGCTGTGATGCATCTAACTGGAATGCTTTCCATGGTGCATGTATAAAAATTGTTAAGAATCATTATGGTTATGCTGAATTTCCTTAGACTCCTGAAGAAGTAGAGGTATTGCTGTGCTTTCTTGACCGTAGCATTAACTGGATGGACCTGTGCAGATTGTGGGTGACTGTTGCTCCTAAGAACCTGACATTGTCGTCCATCCCCAACTCAGCACCATTGATGTACATGGGGCTTGCCCTCCACCTTGCTTCCTGAGGTCAGTGACCAGCTCTTTCATTTCACCGATGCTGTGGGAGAGATTGCCATCTTTACAACACACAAACAAGCATGCTATCTCTTTCTTGTACTCTCTGTCATCATTGTTTGAGATCTGGCCTACAACGATGTGTCATCAGCGAAATTGAATCTGGAATTAGGACAAAATTTGGCCACACAGTCATGACTATATAGGGAGTATAGTAAGGCACTGGATATGCAGCCTTTTGGGGCATTGGTGTTGAGGATTGCCATGGAAGAAGTGCTATGTATTCTCACTAATTGTGGTCTGTGGGTCAGAAAGTGGAGGACCTAGTTGTAGAAGGCAGAGCAGAGACTTAGATCTCAGAGTGTGCAGATTAGTTTGGTTGGAATTATGGTGTTGAAGGTGGACCTGTAGCCAATAAACAGGTGTCCGTGGAGC